>NW_026463379.1:0-137165 GCF_021730395.1 Mercenaria mercenaria
TAGTATCCATCATGAAAATCCTGGGATAAATTAGGGTAAATGATTTTCTTTTGAAGTTTTTATAAGGTAAAAGACGTTAAACTAATAAATAACTATTACACATGCTTGTTTAAACAGTTTTAAATTCCATGGTTAACTATTACAGTTAACTATAATTAAATATCGTTAACTAAGGGTATAACTGCAAAATGATTAACCACTATTAACTACTACAGTTAACTATCGTTTACTACTATAGTTTATTGTATTTAGTTTACTTTTGATAATAAACTATAGTAGTAAACGATAGTTAACTCTAGTACTTAATAGTTCAACCCAAAACAAACAAAAAACTATTAACTACTACAGTTAACTATCGTTTACTACTATAGTTTTGTTAACGATAGTTTATATTATCTAAAGTAAACTATCGTTAACAAAAGTATATTAAAGTAAACAACATAGAAAATTACGGTTAAATAAAGACTACCTTTAACACCTACAGTTAACTATAGTTTACTACTAAACCAAAAACAAATGAGTAAAGAAGGGTAATTAGGTGTTTTTCAAGATTTTTAAATGATGGTAAACCCGATATTTTTCGGGTGTCTCTGTTCTTGAAAACTTTTTAGCAAGAAACCTACAGATAGTTACAACAATTAATCGAAAAAAAACAGAAGGGTAAATGAGGGTAAATGTGTTTTTTTGAAGATTTTATAAGGTATAGCACGTTAAACTAATAAATAACTATTAAATGGTTGTATAAACGGTTTTAAATTTCATGGTTAACTATTACAGTTAACTATAGTTAACTATCGTAAACTAACGTTATAACTGCAAACCAATTACCCACTATTAAATACTACAGTTAACTATAGTTTGCTACTATACTGTATTATCTACAGTTAGCTATCATTAACTACATAAGATTAAAGTAGATAATATCGAAAATTCTGAATAAATGATTAACTACATTCAACCCTTCTATAGTTAACTATCATAAAAGGGGAAACGGTTCTTAATTCATTCTAAGAAATTTTCACACTTTTTCGTTTCATGAATAACTATTGTGGTAAAAGGAGCAAGCTGTCAGGGTTAATTATATATAAATATTGACCCGAACCTTCGCTTGACCCCTGAATTCATTTCTTTAATAACAATGAAAGTATTCTCAGTCTTAAATATAGTTTACTCCGCCCATTAATTTAATCAGCCAATACAATTGCAGTCCGTTCTCTAGTGATTCTCTGGTTGTATCCTAGATTCATTCTCTATCTTACTCTCTCTCTCGCACTGTGGACTTTCCTTCCACCTTGACCAAGGACTCAAATGCACATCTTAAGCTTGCTGAACTTTGATTCACTATTTACTACGAAATGCTTACCCTTATTGATAAATATAAATACCATGTCTGGCGCAAAAGAATAATCATAAAATAATGATTTATACATATATTTACTATTGATAAAACATGGAGTAACTATAACACTTATCACTTTTAATGATTTTCGCCACATTTCACTTTACCCCAGTTAACTATAGTTAACTACTCCAGTTAACTATAGTTAACTACTCTAGTTAACTATTGTTAATCACTCCAATTAACTGTAATTAACACAACAGTATCTTCTGACATAATTTCAGATAAGGTTACCGTAGTCACCTATTGGGGTTTACTATAGTTAACTACAGGTTTACTACAAAACGTTTTCATTCTTAATTTTCTATGATTTTACTCTTTTATATGTGTCACTTCTAACGAGGCCTATTTAGGGGTTTGGCGTATGACTCAATGCACATCTCAAGTTTGCTGAACCTTAACTCACTATTTATTAAGAAATGGTTACCCTCATTGATAAATATTATTACCATGTATGGCGCATATAATGATTTATCAAATGGTGATATATATTAATTCTCATTTTATATCGTAATCATCCACTTATAACAAACACCATTAGCTATCATCTAATACATCGGTAGATATAACACCGTTCATATAAAATCTAACATCTGCAAAATTATTCTAATATTATTTTTTTCTCCAATATAAACTTTCACAAAAATATATGTGCATTAAACTAAATTATAGATAAAATAACTTACGTCTATGTCCTAAATCCAATATTTCTTAAAGAAATGAAACACTTTTACTTTTATATTTCTTATATGAAAAGCTGATTAATCAAAAGCATCCAAATCACAAATGAAACGTTAGTGCTTTTCAAAAACAAGATGTGCGCACGCATCACGTGGTATTTTCATTCAATAAAAACGAAATAAGTCACACGAAAAAATCAACCAATCACAAGCCATCATCTCATTCCATCTCATCTCATATCGTATTTATCCTCTACCCTAACCCTAACCCTAACCCTAACCTCTCTAGAGGCCATATTTTTCACGGGATCTGTATGAAAGTTGGTCTGAATGTTCATCTTGATGATATCTAGGTCAAGTTTGAAACCGGGTCAACTGCGATCCAAAACTAGGTCACTAGGTCTAAACATAGAAACAACTTTTGACCTCTCTAGAGGCCAAATTTTTCAATGGATCTTCGTGAAAATTGGTGAGAATGTTCACCTTGATGATATCTAGGCCAAGTTCGAAACTGGGTCACGTGCGGTTAAAAACTAGGTCAGTAGGTCTAAAAATAGAAAAACCTTGTGACCTCTCTAGAGGCCATATTTTTCATGAGATCTTCATGAAAATTGGTGAGAATGTTCACCTTGATGATATCTAAGTCAAGTACAAAACTGGGTCACATGCCTTCAATTTTTATCAAGTTCGGAACTGGGTCACATGAGCTCAGAAACTAGGTCACTATGTCAAGTAATAGAAAAAACGACGTAATACTCAGTTCATGTGGGGACAGGTGAGCGATTCAGGACCATCATAGTCCTCTTGTTTGAGGTACATACTAGAGGGGCACTCCCCTTATTTTAGGTGGTTAGGGTCTTTTCCCCTTCACAATACAGGTATGGAATGCTGGACTTTTCTTGCATTTTCTGTTCAAAATTTCGGTGCATGGGAGGGGTTATCCCTGCCATTTTCGAGGGCTCAGGGGCTCTCCCCGGGAAAGTTTGAAAAACAGGTATAAAATGGTTGCCTCTGGTGCAATTTTGGTCTTAATTTTAGGGTACTGGAGGGGTACTCCCCTCATTTTAAGGGGTCAAGGGTTCTCCCTCCCTGGGGAATTTTGAAATATAAGTGTAAAATGTTCGCCTCTGGAGCGTTTTGGGTCTACATTTTGAGAAAATATTATCTCCAAAATTGTCGGGTGCAACCTAGATGAGTATAAGTCACTACTAAGCCAACAAGGGTGGGGTTGGGGGTGGGGGATCGGCTCGGGCCGCGATCCGGGCCTGTTACACAACAGGATGTTTAACTACACGAAGACTGTAACTGTGTTTTGTACCAGCTGTAGAAAACCGTGCGAAGATTTTCTATTAATCAGCCATGGATTCTATTTCTTTATTAGGAGGTTTACATTTAAAGTCATAAGGTAACTATTAAGCTTCAATTGCGGAGAAAGATCCTATGTGGCCCTCTGTACATTTTTAGGTAAAGCGGGAATTTTGATATTATTTTACTTTTAGTCTCTTACAACTGAAATGTAAATATTTATATTTTCTATTAATTGTCTTTGTGCTGTGTGTTTGTGTCTTAGATTTCTGTGTCGTTATTCACCCCGTTCCCCAACCATACCCAACCCCCACAAACATACAACATCATTACCAAATCGTATTTAGTTAGAAGAAACATCAGAATATTTCTGTCCTAAAACACTGGTCCTATTACAAAATAATAAATATTTTTCTTGCGTGACTGTTCAAGCAAGGTGTGGAACTCGGGTGAGCGATCTAGGGCCAACAAGGTCCGCTTGTTGCTATACGTAACAGCACTTATTATTTGTATTACATAAACCTGTTAATTATTCTTCCCTCAAAAAAGTAAATATACACAAGGAATTGATATTCATAGTGTCAAATAGGAAGTGCGACTTTTAGCGTTGGTGTTGCTACATATAACGGTGGGCAAATTTTTGCGACATTTAACGTTAAAGGTGCGACATTTAGCGGCAGACAATTTTGCGACATTTAACTGTGGTTGCGACATTCAACGTCAATCTTGCGACATTTAACGGTGGTTGCGACATTTAGCGGCGTTGCGACATTTAACGTTGCCACAAACGGTGCATGATATCTTGTCACCGTGATGGAAACAGATTACCAAAATGTTGTTCTTCACAATAAAATGTATTTTCTATTACACAACCTGAGATTGCAGGGATATCATCAGAAATATAAGTGACCAATAAGAACTTTTTAAGTTTATTAGTCATGGTATGAAAGATTCAGTTTGCGAGAATAAGGATCTTTTGTGTCTAGTTATTTGCAGAAGAAATTAAAACACTTAAACCAAGAAGATTTGACCTCCAATGTTCTAAATAATGAATTCTAGAGTGTTCACAAGCTTTTTCAATGATTTGACCTAGTGACCTACTTTTAGATGTCACATGATCCAGTTTCTACCTTGGTCTAGATATCATAGAGATAATTATTCTGACCAAGTTTGATGAAGATCAGACCACAATTACAATCGCTAGAGTGTTCATAAGCTTTTTTTTCAAAATATTGACCTAGTGATCTAGTTTTTTGAGTTCACGTGACCAAGTTTCGAACTTGACTTATGTTATCATCAAGATAAACATATTGACCAAGCTTGATGAAGACAAGACCAAAATTTACGACCTCAAAAGTGGTAACAAGGTTTTCTATGTTTTGACCTCCTGACCTATTCTTTGACCTCACAACATTCAGTTTCCATATTGACATAGATATTCTTAAGATAAACATTGTGACCAAATTTGATGAAGATCCAACCAAAATTGTGACATCTTGAGTGGAAACATGTTTTTTTCCATGATTTGACCTCTTGACCTAATTTTTAACGCAACATAACCCAATTTCAGAGTTGACATAGATATAATAAAGATAAACATTGTGACCAAGTTTAATGAAGATACGACCAAAACTATTACCTAAGTGGTAAGTGGTAACAAGGTTTTGTCATGAATTGACCTTGTGACCTAGGTTTGACCCAACTTTACCAAGTTTCGAACTTGACCTAGATATCATCAAAATATTTATTGTGATGAAGATCTGACCAAATATTTTACTACTAGAGTGGTAACAAGCAAATGTTGACGCAGACACGAACAGACGGACGACGGACAAAAGGTGGTCACAAAAGCTGACCTTGTCACTCTGCTACAGGTGAGCTTAAAAGGTCGTCTGAACATGACCCTCTACGGCCGGTCATCATACGCGCGGAATATAATGCAGCAAAAGTAAGGAAATGACTTCATTGAGACTGGGTATTTGCATTCACCTGCGTGGCATTAGGTTAAGAACCACATCACTTATCTCAGCAATAAGACTTCCACGTGCAAGCGACCTAAGCCTGAGATTCATCGGTGCTTTTAATTGTATACTGGCAAAACTCGTTAAGTTGCGTAAGACACTTTCCGGTGAGTTTTCATTCCTTGAACAAGGATCGGAATTAACACTTAATAACCACCAAGAATTATAAAAACAACTATCATCGAGGGATTCTCTGTAAGCATTTTAGAAACCAAACTTAATAAAACTATCATATAGGGACGTACAGTTTGACTTCAAACTCAAATGTCATGTTATTTTTTTTGTGTGGCTTGGAAGCGTTGTAATTTCAGCTATGATCTACTCATGGTTTTGGCTGTTAAATAGGACTTCTCTGCCTTTGTTTGATTTCATACCAAACAAAAATGCCTACTGATATCCTTAATGTAGCTATCGATAAGTTTGTTTTACCAGCCACGAAAACGTACAAAAATGCTTATAGATATCTTTAAAACTATTAACAAAATTTACAGGCTGTTGAGTACAGATATCTTGAAAAGTACCCTACCCTGGTACAAAAATGTGTTTATAATTGAATTTATCATTTTATCAAATAACTGTTTCACGATTCCATCAAGCTATCTATATGCTATGTTTCAAGTTGTAAAAGAAATTGTTGTAATATTGTGTAAGATGAACATGCAAGTTCTGTTAAAGAAAGACCCGTCAAAAGATATTTTGCAAATAGTGATTGCTTAATATTTATTTACCACTGCCTTAAAAAAACTATAAAAGCATGTCAAATGATAGAACTTTCAAAGACCATTCAAAAACTTTATACTTTGTATACTTGTTTAAAATACTTTCAAAGATTAGAACAATTTTCTGATTTTCAATTCCTATTTTGTGAAACTTATCTATAGCACCCTTAAAGTAGTTTTATTACCAAGTATGCACATGCAGTATTCATTAGTACAAAGACAGTTTTTGGTATATTCAGGTTTAATCAATTCACGAAATTAAATTGTTCAACTCAGTTTATGGACGTAGTGCTGAGTCAGCGTCCAATGGCATCTGTAGGTCTGCCTTCAAAAGATGTGCTAATTCTTTAAATTCCTCACCGTGTCTTTTTGGACGCGAATACATGTATTTGCAAACTTTTACGTCACTCAAGTCTATTGCAGTGCCGAAGTCGTTAGTTTCTAACAGATCTGGTATAAAGAACAGTGTGTCAGGTTTTCTACCAATAACCGAAGAACCGGTTTGTTCCCTTATCTCGTGAATGTTCCATTGCTGTGCAGTCCGGTCTAATTCTGTTTGTATGAGATCCATAAAGCAAAATTTTAAGTTCTCACATTGTATTGCCTCCAGTTCATTAAACGTCCATGTATCGCGTAAGTCTTTGAAAAAGTTAATCCACCAATGGATTTCGTTTTGTCGTAATGTACCCCACCACTTCTCAATGCGCTGGTTAGATATGCTTTCTCCAACTACAACGCTTCGAGCCCCAGCAAACGGATCAGTAGCATCGTGCCGGAAGTATTACTGCAAAAGTAAAGCAGCTGCCATCAGAACGTAGTATTCAAGGGACTTTTCATGCTCATTCAATGCATCTAAAAAGTCTTGCAATTTAGTGTGGGTCATCATTTGAGTCCGAAGCCTCTGATTATATTATTTGTCTACTAAACCCATCCACCACACCACGAATACAAAATCCATATGGCTTTAGTTTGTCGTAACCGTCTATATGCCATATTAAATTGGGTCCTTTGGCACAGTACACGCGCCGGTGTAATGAAGTATTTCGACCCCCATAGAATAATGACCCCCCGGTCATTATTCTATAGAAAAAGTGAACCCCGGTCATAGTATTATGACCTCCAGATCATAGTACTATGACTCCCCCACGTGAAGTAAACTGAACCTCACGAAGAATATTGACTCCCATAAAAAAAACGACCCCCGGTCATTTGGTCAAATTTAGTGATAACTCATGTATCTAAGGCCTAATTGCTGCATTTCATGCCCCAACTCGGGGGAGGGGGGCATATAGATTTGCCCTTGTCCGTCCGTCCGTCCTTCCGTTTGACCATTAGCCCCATATACCATCACTTTACACAGAAATCAGAGCATTCCGCAACGGGAAAAGGGATTCTATTTCTAGACGCTGTATCTTGGTGTATACATTTTTTTCAGGAAAATAACAATTCACAATACGTTCACAAAACACACCAGTGTCAATAATCACTGCAAACTTCGGTATGAAGTAATTCTTCAGAAGAAAACTGCACAAGAAACTGCTAGCATAGAACTTAGTATTAATAGAAGTTGCAATACTTAGCAGTGGCAGTAAAGTACGGTAGCGGCAACAATAGAAAGTAGTATTAGTAGTAGTAGTAGTAGTAGTGGCAGTGGTAGTGGCAGTTGCAGCAGCAGCAGCAGCAGCAGCAGCAGCAGCAGCAGCAGCAGAGGAATAAGTGACAGCAACAACAGCAGCAGGAGAAGAAGAGGTAGATGTACAAGACGTATTAGTGGAAGCAGGTATAGTAGTATCAGTAGTAGCAGTTGTAGTAGTAGTAGTATAAGTAGTAGTAGTAGAAGAAGAAGAAGTACATGTAGTAATAGCAATAGAAGTAGCGGCACCAGTAGTAGTAGTACAATCAAAATGTTAACTATTGGCAATGGAGGGTATTAGAGTTGTAGATCTAGTAAAATTGTCCGTTAGGTTTGGTGGGGATCACTTTTTAATAGATATTATCGCCGAAAGTCTTTTTAGGAGCCGGTGTTTTACACGGAAAGAGTTACTTTTTTAAATAGAATAATGTCCGGGAATCGATATTGTATGAGAGTTCGAATGTAGTAATTTCGGCAGTGAGTATTTTACATGGAAGGAGTCACTTTTTCTATAGAATAATAACCGGGGTCGTTATTCTATGAGATTCGAAGGGACTCATCTTTAGGGAGTCAGTATTTTACTTGGAGGGGTCAGTTTTTCTATAGAATAATGACCGGGAGGTCGTTATTCTATAGAGTTTTCAAAGGGAGTCAGTTTTTTATAAGGGGAGTCAATATTTTACAGGAAAGGAGTCGCATTTTCTATAGAATAATTACCGGGTGGTCGTTATTCTATGGGAGTCGAAATACTTCGATCATTACACCGGCGGAGACGATGTGCTTTTCGCAGTTCAACACCAACTGGATCCAAAGCTCTCATTATTTCCATGACGTCGTCCCTTTTGACACACATCTTGTAATCCAGCATTAACCGACGCCACATTGTACGATAACCTATGCATTGTCCGCTGGTTTGTATTTCTCTGTTTATAACATCAGACACAATCTCCAAAGGAGTATATATTCTATTACGTCATTTCAAATTAAAGCGTTTAAGTATCCTCTTCACTGTCCTCAAAGACGTTATAATGCCATGTCGGATCAGTAAAAATGCAACAATTTCAAAGATCTTAAAGCCTTTTTTAAAGTACTCTACTATGAGCATAGTTTTGTCTGTTATAGATGTTGATAGTAGGTACCTGGGCACAGTAGCTTGGGCAATACCGAGCAGTATTATGAAGCAGACAAAGAACACCATCCAAGTTTTCATCTTCATATTTTTCAGTCTAGTAGTTGTGGCTGAAATAATGTTTATCTATGATATTAATCTCTACATCGTACAAAATAGGTACAACTATTAAGTCCAAAGTATTGCAGATGACCTTCAAAAAGGAAGTACTCATTAACGGTCCAGTACCGAAACATGTTTAATACTGATTCTGTGTTTGCTTGGTAAAGATGCAATCTATTTTTTACCTACCTTTATATGTTTAATACTGGCCCTGTATTTCCTGGGAGAAAATGCAGTCTGATTCTTACCTACTTATACATGTTTAATACTGGTTCTGTGTTTGCTGGATAAAGTTGAAGTCAATTTCCTACATGTTCCGACCGGCAATACCGGTTCTGAGGATGTCTTAAAAGTGATATATTTTGTCTTTGTGATGAGATGGATAGAACATATAGAAGCACTAATAACATGAAAACATTTACAACATAGTCAACAAATTGTTGAACTCGTTCTATATGGATATAAAGTATTTATAAAGGCGATAGAAAGATTGAAAAATTACAAAACATACTGGCACTTTTGGTGGATTAGATTCTGTGTGATATTACTCTGCGACCACTAGGAGCATGTGTCTACCTTCCCTTTATTCTGTCAATGATAATGTAGTCTGGAATGTTCAGGTTGAGGACACTATCTAACGCCAATCCACTGGAATGTAAGGTTTCAGCTTGGGACAATGATCGTGGAAAACCTGAAATATATATGACACACTTCATACATGTTTGAGGATTTTGGGTCCTTATTCTATGGCAAGTAAACATTGTGATTCAAGTCAAATTACATTGACACAAATTCCTCCCCACATCCTCTCCTCCGTCACAAACCACATTAAATATTGGCGATATTGAGTATCTGAGCAAGAATAATGGAAATCATTTTAATTCACAGCGTATGTGCTTGAAAAAAGTTTAAAATATGGATTACATATTTGAAATCCACGTAGTTGCCTTCAGCGTATAATGCTTAGCCTAAGTCAAAAGTCGAAATTCAAAACTCAAAAGTCAAAAACACCCGTAAGTCGAAACTCAAAAGTGGCCCTCCACGGCTTCCATAGTTTTCGTAAATCGTTCTGTTCAGTCAACAAATATCTGCATTTAAATGGTATATAGTGGCGATCACTTAACCTTAGACTCGATATTTACGTTAAAGTTAACTTTAGAGCAACAAATATGACGTAGAGTTTTGAATGAAAAATATTCTTTAATCTTGTCTCATATAAAACCCAAACAATATAATTTGACTAAAAAGTAATATGATGACGAAAATTTTATTTAATCGCAATGAGTATTTGTTTCTGTAAATCTTCATTTTAAGATAAACTCTACTTTTAGATCAAAATAGCTACCGTGGGCGAAATTATTACGCTGAATTACATTACTCTACCCCTACCCCATATAAAAATACGTAATTAAATGGGTTCTCGTATAACACGGGTGGTAAACGCGCAATCCAATTCCCGCTGGGAATACGCTTAAAATGGGTTGCGCAACGTCCGGTGCTAGTGTTGCGCGTAAAAAAGACAAAATTGAGGTATGTGAAGTTATGATTTTGCTTAGTATGAGACAAGAATAAATTTTCTCGAAAAAAGAAAAATGCTATTCGACACAAATATGATAATACATCATATGTGTAAAATATCTGGTTTGTAATTTATGATTCGGCTCTATTATCACTAAAACTCAGGCGACACGAAGCGTGAAAAAGTATGAAATCAACAAAAATGGAAGTTTCTGACCTCATATGCCTAATCTGAGGACATCTGATGCTTTTTATGATAACTCAACTATTACAAAGTAACGAATATCAAAATTATTTGCTTCAAATCCTGCTTACGGGGACATAATTGACAAAAAATCATCGGGAATGGGGTTGCGCACCGGGAATGGAGTTGCTCGTATACATCTTAATGTATATAATGTATACGCGCAACTCCATTCCCGGGGCGCAACCCCATTCCTGATTATTTTTTGCCAATCTTTCCCCCAAAAGCAACATTTCATTCAAGTGTATGTAATATTCATGACTGTTTTAAACGTGTTTGATCATTAGAAGCGTCACATTTCCAGAAAGAAGGCACAAGAGTTAGAAAATTGGCATTTTTCATGATTCCATGCTTTTTTTGACAGATCGAGCCAGCAGAGTTTTCGTGATAACAGAGCTGATTCTTAAATTAATAAGTTGGTATTTCACACATACGATCTTTATTCATTTTTGTGTCGAATAGCATTTTGCTTTTTTTCGAAAACTCTCGTAAATGTGTCATTATTTACAAAAACAAAAACCCACCTATTGTCCGTAAGTATTGACCTGGCACTCATGAATATTCCGTATATTTCCGTAAATTAATTTTCGGTGACCGAACATAAATAGCGATATAACTGAATATTACATATATAATTCCTAACTGGTATTTTGTCACATGTGCAGGTAGCTGTGCGGACAAAGCGTTTACCTGCCAATATCAAGATTGTGGGTTCGAGTCCTATGTCTGCATGACCATTTCTTCTTTTTCCCAAGTTTATATGCAGACTAAATACTACTCATTTTATCAAACGTATCGTGATATTTATGGTTCATTTATTAAAAATAATCATATTTACCCGTTGTAAAAAGTGGAATAAAATTGTTTTAAAAGTATCGTAGATAAAAAAAAAAAAAATTACCTGTCACCAGCGTTCCTAAAAAAATACAAGAGAAAAGAATTAAAATTAATGTAATATTAAGCTTACATGTTACTTTAGTAATGTAGATAATTTTAGGATTCTAATATTGCGTAAATTAACGAAAACGCCCGATAATATTAGCGAAGATTAATGAGTGCCAGGCCAATACTTACGGACAATACCTCGATTTTGTATATATTGTTACGCAACACCAGCACCGGAAGTCGCGCAACCCATTTTTAGCGTATTCCCGGTGGGAATTGGATTGCGCGTTTACCACCCGTGTATTATATGTAAATCCACAATCGAAGAATATATAATCTTCGTTCTACATTTCTGAAAAACACTCCGTAACCCTACACATGTAAATTACACATCTTGACCTAAATCAACCATGTGACCTATGTTTACTAATACGTCAGCTATAATCATGTTTTCCTCCCACGCATAGTCTATAGTCTATTTCAATTACTTAGCACATGTGCCCCTAATTGTTTAGTTTAGGATTAAAACTTGATAATGAAGATTAATAGGGCATCTGGCTTCACATCATAAGTGAATTGACAATTACGTTGCGTCCTTCGTTAAAATGTTTATATGGGCATTCACCCCCGCTCCACGCGCACCCCCTGCCCTTCCTATCCTTTGTTGTATGACCATCAACTCTTCTTTCTGTTTTTATAGTCACTGTTTATAATGTTATAATGAAATAGAAATAGTGTTTGCTTGCTTACTTTCTTAGAAACACCATGTCATGTGAAATTTTGTGATAATTTACTTATGTCTGTATACTCACATGTTGCATATGTAACTTGAGTTAATAAAGTCATGTTCTGTTCTGTTCTGTTCGTAAGTCTTGTGATCAATTTTTAACCTATTTTAAGAAGACTTTAGTCAAAAGAGTCCTTTACAACTTTGCAAGGATTTCTTGAATTACTTCTTAAGTTCATGATTATATATGATTGATACACACGACATTGTAAACATTTACAAAAATAATAAGAAAAATTAAAAGCCTTAATATCGTTATGTCATCATGTTGGAATAAACATCATAAATTTATTTAACTTTATTATAAACTTTACGTTTTGGAAATATTTCGATTGTTTCGAGAGTAATTAGACAAATAATCCTTAGGATTGCAGTACCCGTAACAGTTGCCAAGGATACGCGGCAACGTCAGTTTCCAGTGGTTAAATACGGATTTCCACTGATCAATAGTGATTGGTCTCCAACCTATATCACCTTGAATTGCCAAAACAGGTGTATATTTCCCAGTCATACCATGAATATACTACCACTTTAGATTTCCTAAGGTTGCCGGACTGTCGTGATGAATATAGCCAGTCTATTCCTCTGATCCATGACATTCCGTGCAAAGCATGGTTGTAAATTATCTAGATACATGTACACTGCTGACTAGCGTACAAATTCACACCCTATAAACGACTGTACTCACCCTCTTCCTCTTGCGAGTGATCAAAACAATAAACTGACAGCTAAAAGTTGAAAAACAGCATTTTAAAGTGACTGCTTTGCTTTGAAGGCATGTATATTTATATTTTATTTGAAGCTGAACATGATTTGTTTCTTTATATAATGTGTTAGTCTGATTACAGATAGAATTATAGCAAAAAACTCGGTTGATCACTGATTTTGTCCATAAATTGTACATTGTCGGCGTCAAAAGTACATATTTTCTTGTTTGAAGAATGACCTACATGTCAATTCCACTGTTTCATGGATAAAGAAACAATACTAGCTTAGTAAAATAAAATAAAATCATTGCTAAAATCTCCAATTTGTTTATAATCGTCAATGAAAGAAGATTCGTTGTGATTACCTGACTGTATGCATGCTTGCTTTAGTACTGTACAAGTGCTTGCGACTTTCGGAAAAAGACTGTATGCCTGTTTGCGACTGACTTACGTATAAGATATCGGCGTTTCCTAAGCTCCTGTAATATTTCTTCATAATTATAATCCGCAAACAAAGTTTGAAGGAAGGTGGTATATAGGATAATAGGTAAGGGTAGATTTCTCGGAAGCACAGAGCACCTTAAACACAGCCTCAGAGCCACGCATTAGCAAAGTAGGCCCACAACAAAAAGAAGCTGTAATGGAAAAATATTACAGACGGGTTGCTTCAAACATCTAACAAGTACATACTACTTTATGTGAAATATAGATAGAGGGGGAGGAAGTGGTAAATGGTGGGGTGGGGCGGGGTGGGGGAGGAATTTGAAGGGCAAAGAAGAACAAGGATGAAAATACAAAGGGAATGCTACGTTCCTTAATAACAGTCACACTACAACGTAAACCACAAAAGCGCCGCGGACACTCATGTACCAAAATCAAACACACAACCATACCCAACTAAATAACACAGAAAACAGTAGGGCACCGTCTTAGACTCACAATCACACAAACGCACCCATAAAAGCAGGAAAAAAACAATTGTGTACCTCCTTAGGATTCCGTCAGCCTGAAAAAAGGGGAGCCACGAAAACTAATTCAAAGTAAAGAGGAGGGATGCAAAAAGTAGCGCCAATGCAAGGGGAAAAGAGGGGGCAATAGTGGGAGTAAGGAGGAGGGAAAAACGCATACAACAAACAAGAAAACATACGCAACAGACAATACAAGACAGAAAGAAAACCAGTTGAAAATTGGGACATCGCCTTGGAACGGTCAGTAACCTATATAAAGGAAACTGGGGGCTTAAACGCGTTTAGGGCATGCCAACCTCATTAGCGCAAAATAACAGACATAAAATTAAGGTAAATCTAAAGTTTAATTACACCAATGAACTCAACAACTTGTCTGAAGCCAGAGCACCAAGAGCCTAACTTTTAAGGGCAGGATTAACAAAACTGCAAAAGTGAAAATCAACTCCCACCGTCCATTGTATGTAGGATTTAGGAGAAAAGCATCATGGAGTCACTGCACCATCAAATAGAAAAGCGTAGCGATTAACTGTAGATGGGTCAATTAGTCCTCCACCTCTGATAATTCATGTGGGGAAGTTGGCAGTTACTTGCGGAGAACAGGTTTGTACTGGTACAGAACCCAGGAACACTGGTTAGGTTAACTGCCCGCCGTTACATGACTGAAATACTGTTGAAAAACGGCGTTAAACCCAAAACAAACAAACAATCACTAAACATGCACTGTGCTTCACGATTTTCGCATCATATCCTCTTTTGATCAACTTTTTAACACATTTTACAAATATTTGATTAAAATAAGCACTATGTTTAATTTTCCGAATTTTATAAACTACATCTCCATAATATTCCGGGTGTGTAAGTCCAAGTTTTAAAAGTGTTTTAGGTTCGTATTGTATTTTTCTAACAGTTCCGACGATCTGTTGTAAAATTTACTTAAAGCTTTCCGTAGCTTATGATAACGGTGACCCTGTTGTAACAATTTCTTGGTGATATGAAGATTTCTGTCATTAACATCATCTATCTTTGAGCAAGCTCTTGCAAAACGAATAAGTTGTGAAATGAAGACTCCGTATGATGTTGCTTGAGGGACATCCCCACCAAGGTGGGGGAAGTTGACAATTTCAAAATTAAAATCGTCCCTTTTAAACATATATTTTCGTTTCTAGATTATTATTCACAATTGTTAAATTTAAATCCAAAAATGACGCTTCTAAATCTGAAGAATTGGCCTTTTTAAGCTGTAACTCTTTTGGGTAAATATGTTTCAGCATTTCTGAAGGAGTCACCATGCGGTCTGTCTGTTCGGTCTGTTTGTATATTTGTCCTCATAAATCTGGTCGTGCAATTACTTCAATACTATTACACCTACCTCTCTCAAGGTTTACATACAAATATCGGCAATATCTAGTTAATGTCCGTCTTATTTCCTTTTCTCTTTAAAGTGACACTTAAAGGTGAAACAATGTGTGTTTTTCGTGTCCGTGCCATAACTTCGTATATGCATTAAGGGATTCTGAAATAACTTGGCACAAATGTTCACCATCACGAGACCATCATGAGACGAGGTGTCGCTCACAAGACTTTATTTTCTAGAATTTCAACCCATTGAATTAATAAGCTTTGAAAATATGAACAGTAAATGTGGTGATTTGTAGTGAAACGGCGCCAGATTTAATCCACTAACCCTTTGTGGATCGCTTTCTTGACAGCGTCGCACAGTAAACAGCTCTATTTTAGTTTTGTCTTTGTATTTGCCATAAACACACGAAATTTAACATGAAACTATTCGTCCCCTCCTGTCTCATCTCATCGATATTTTGAAATCGTCAGGTAACATTTCTTTGCGTGATTTCCATAGGGAATCGACGGCTATAATTTCTTGCATCACATAGTAGGGACCCTGTGTATACTTTCAGTTTCTAATTCTGTGCTTTATGATGGTATATGTGTGTAAAACCAGGAAGGTCTTATATCTAGTATCATTTGTTCCAGGTAAAACCAACACGGAATACTTGCATGTAAACGATGCTGAAGCATTCAATTCATTACATAATTAAGTAGGATAGCGAGTCACAGACCCTCCACCCCCACCTCCAATGGATTAGTACAAACATAGCACGAGGGATTCGACATTAAATGACAATACATACATGACGACTGATCAATAGAGACAATTTTGTATGCATTTTTTTATTTCATTTACGCCTTTAAAGGACATAAATCGCCTACTGTAGTCGCAAAATGGATTACAGTATCACTCGCAAATACGCGTTCAGATCAAATATCAAAATTGGCAAGTCGGCATACAGTGAATGTTTTTTCACTGACTAGATAAAAAATATTTTCATTCAAAATCGCAACAGATATGAAACATCTTATTTACATATATTTATGGAGTATGCATGCTTATATCAGAAAACATCATGGATTATTGGATTACAAATCAATTTGACGTGTTATTCATCAGTTTCGTGACTTGGTCGAGTGAATTTTCATGCAATGAGTGTGATCAGTCAACATTTTGGCAGCATTTTGTAAACATTACCTGTAAGTTCATCTATTATATCACCATATACACATCTTTATGAATTATCATTTATTGTTAGACTTATCGTTACACTTAAATACACATACAATGTAAAGCAAAATAATTAATCTCAAGACGATTTCTTACCTTCCGCGTGTCTGTTTATTTACTCGCAAGAGGAAGAGGGGGACTACAGTCGTTTATAGGGTGTGAAATTAAACCAACTAGAGCTAATGCGGTCTCAATCAAATCGAATCTGCAATATTTACTATTTTTTTTGTCCGCGTTGCTTCCGACGGATCTATTTTTGTGCCCTCACCCATGAGTGGTGGGGGCATATAGATTTGGTCTTGTCCGTCCGTCCGTCCGAAGTTCGTGACGCGCCTAGCTCAAAAAGAATTTGATATAAATTGATGAAACCTTGCATGAGTCTTTATCATGATATGAACTTGCGCACCTCCTATTTTTTGTCTGGCTCCGCCCCCTATTTTCAGAGTTATGGTCCTTGAAATAGTCAAAAATGCACATTTTTACCTTGTGACGCGCCTAGCTCAAAAAGTATTTGATATAGATTCATGAAACCTTGCATGAGTCTTAATCATGATATGAACTTGCGCACCTCCTATTTTTCATCTGGCTCCTACCCCTGTTTTCAGAGTTATAGCCCCTGAAATAGTCAAAAATGAACATTTTCACCTTGTGACATGCCTAGCTCAAAAAGTATTTGATATAGATTCATGAACCTTGCAACAGTCTTAATCATGATATGAACTTGCGCACCTCCTATTTTTCATCTGGCTCTGATCCCCAATTTCAGAGTTATGGCCCCTGAAATAGTGAAAAATGCACATTTTCACATTGTGACACGCCTAGCTCAAAAAGTATTTGATATAGATTCTTGAAACCTTGCAACAGTCTTAATCATGATATGATCTTGCGCACCTCCTATTTTTCATCTGGCTCTGATCCCTATTTTCAGAGTTAGTCGAGGTAACAGTAGAAGTAGCTGAAGTTGTAAGCATATTATAGAAGTGGATGCAGAAATTATCATAAAAATTGAGCCACGTCACGGGAAAATTGGCATTCGGACATTTTCGTGAATTTCCGGAAAGTGTATATTTCGGCTGACCTGTGCATTTATGCATCTGAATAAGGGTCAGAAAATTTCATATTCAGGTAGAATAAGCCTTCTTTGAAATAACAGCGAACGGTGTGGGCCCTGATCAGTCTGCGCGGATGCGCAGGCTGATCTCGGCCCACACTGGTCGCAAAGCCTCGAAGATTCCCGAAGGCCCATTTGCTCATGATGCGCCTCAAATAAATTTATGACGGCATTGACGTCGACAACGACGACACTAACTGATGCTTATGACAGTCATTTAATGGTGTTGCGATGACAACCAACTGATTGAACATTTGCAGTATAAAACTCAACATGATACATATGTGTTTCTCATGTTGGACAAACACATTCGTAACATATTTTACCTGTTACGAATGAGATCGCATACGTACAAAATCTGTTACAAATGCGATCTGTTACGAATGTGGTCTTACAAAGCTCGAACATATACAGTTTAATAATGTTCGAATTAAGAGGTAGTGTTATCAAAATGTACGGTGGTGAATATTGTTGTCAAACATGTACTGACCTTGCTTTGTAGGAGAACCGTTTCAGCAAAGTTCTGACAAGTATCTAAGAATATTTATATTCGGCCTATTATTTTCCATTGAAAATTATTACGCTCATTTCGTATGAACAGCAAAAGGAAAGGCGCGAAAGTTAAATCAACGCTGCTTGGACGACGTCGGCGTATAGTCAGAGAGAACGTTCCTTAGATGCCTTAGATGACGTCGCAGTTGTTCCATCCAATTTTGATGAAAAAAAAAAACAGCTGATTAATGACATACCAGACAAGTTACAATAATATTGTTCTTTGTCACAGATAATAGTTTTGTATGTTTATATTCAGAAGATAATATCTGTTAATCTCCATTCATGAAAAAAATATTACCAATATGATACAAGATGCAAGTTTAAATTCATTCAAATAAATTAAAGTATGACAAAATTAATCATGCATTCCCTCACTCGGCAAATTTAAAGACATAATTTCCAAAAGATTAAAGATATTGGCAAAGGAGCAAAATGTCTGTTTTTAATGTATTATATCTGTCAATATCGATTCATGTTTTGCGATTTCCTTTGATCATAGCAAACATTATATTAATTGGTTATTTGTTGTAATGTAGACATTTTAGTAATTATGAACAAAAGCATTAAACAATATAACAGAGATAAGTTGACAATCCTGTATACAATATCATCGCTCGAAACTATTTAATTACTACAGAAGACTGTTCCTTACAATTATCAAAACTGTTTATTGTAGTTAAACTATAGAAATTCACATACACCGCGCCACGTAGACTAGCCACTAGACTGATAATAACTATATTTCTATATTTTTCCCTTTTTTGACAAACTCAATTTCATAGAGACAAAAGCCAGTCTATTTTAGAGATTTTCACACAGGACTGATGTTGAAATTATGATATTGGACATAGGATATAGACTGGCTCAGTTCACTACATTCAATCATAAAAATGTAAAAAGATATATCATAGTCTAGGAGCTAGTCTACGCGCCACGTTGTCTCAAACGTCGGTGATTTGGATCGTTATATCAGTAATGGATAACCTCCAAATAAAACTTGTAAGAAATTAGTGACCCTAGCGTAATAACACCTGATTTTGTCCCCTGGGAAGGTATTCATTATAGTCTTTTGTCAAGTGCAATCATAAATACCTCTTTATAAACAATTTTGTATATTGTCTTCAATACTTGTTCTTTGATAGCTGGTTAAGGGCAGAGCTTGCAAATAGTTTGTTTATTTTACGCATGATATATATGGGATTGACATCAGTAAAACAGTTATAATATCTGGGTGAAAGGTATTATCGGTTCTAAAATGTGAGCATGAAATACTTCAAATTCTGCAGTTAAAATAGCACTTATAGACATCTAAAAGAAAAAGTCAAGTTGATAGAATGCATTGTCTATACTGAAACACAAACAACACCTTATGCATAATTAGACGTGTGTGTTTATTAAGACATTGTAAGTAGCTAATTATTCACAGTATTATTATAAACTTGCTAAATTACGGTCTATCAAAAAGAAGTACCATGCGTCTTTTGCCTTCAAATGAAAGACGAAAACATGTTAATACAAAAATAATCAATGTTTGATTTAAGATTAAGGCTAAATCGCCGAGGAAAACATTTTTGGAAATCTTTGTGTTTTGTAAAATGTCAGGACGCCATTCATACTGCGTGTATAGACTCAGTTATCGTCATATAAATCTGTAATAGGGAGATATTTCGTCATTTTCTCAAACATTGAACAAGATGACATTATACGCTGACTTCGTCAGATCGAACAAAAAAGGGCTCATACGAAGTTTACTACTTATCTGAAAAAGTTACAAAATACACGAAAATTGAAATTGATTTTTGATCAAATCACTGGAGAGAACATTTTTCTTTGAAATTGCATTAACATGATATCGGTAGTCACTTTTTCTACGGAAAATGATGTCTTGAACAATATGAACAGTTTGTTGTCTTTAAAGTCATGGTATGAAGGTGGTCCTGTCTTGGTTTTCACATAAACTGTGTTATCCAAAACAGAAGATAATTCAAAATTGTTACAAATACTAGACTCAGTTTTGTAAAGAAGGCCCCTTAAATTCTCCTATTTATCTTTAAAGTCGAGTTCACATAGAATTAGGAATATTTGTAAATACTATATTCATATTTAGTTTGCTCATTTCTTATTCAGTCTTATTTTCAAAAGTGTATATTGCAATACTTAGAGCATGGAACACTGGCTCTACAAGCAAGATCACGGAAATTAGATTTTTAAGGTTTCTGGGGTTTGACTCAGGCGACTGTTTGGCTCAAAGGTTAGACCATTGGATTTCCACCGTGCGATCCGGATTCAAATCCAACTTCAGGACTTGGAATTCTTCATCATAAAGTTCTATCCTCTTCAATTTCCATTATGCCTTGAAGTCGTAAGATTGGGCTCGTCTGGGAAACAGACCTTATCTAGTGGCACGCCAAAATGGCATTCACATCACAAATAATAACTCCTTTGAAGAGGGAAGTGTTACCGTCGCCTACGCCTGGCCAGTACGTTTTTCAAGTACGTCAGGGAGTCGACTGGTTAGAGCATTGGACTTCCACCCGTACGACCTGTGTTCGAATCCCGCTTCAGGCACTTGCGATTGTTCATAATAAAAGTCTATCCTCTTCAATTTCTGTCACGCTCTTAAGTTGTTACTCGTACGGACTTTTAGTATCTAAAAAGGCACTTTCTATGCTAATATGGCATTTACGTCGTCATATATGACAACTTCTTTGAAAAATGAAAGTGTTGCGGTCGCTTGTACATTTGAAACCAATCTCTGACAACTGCGTCAGGGAGTCGACTCTTTGGCTTAGTGATTACAGCATTGATCTTCCACCCGAGCGACCCGGATTTGAATCCCGCCTCAGGCCCCTGGGATTTTCATAATAAAATTCTATCTTCAATTCTGTAACGTTCTTAAGTAGTTATATTGAGCTGGTTTCAATAATGGACTTTCTTATAGGTATGAAGGTATCAACTGCCTCCGCTACTATTTTCTATGTAGAAATAACAATTTATAACATATTTGTAACAACATTTCTAGCCTTTCACTCCTGCAAGACTAGCCTTGCCTTGGAGGTCTGTAGTTAGGAAATCAAAAAATACCAAAAGAAAAAACAAAACGAAAAACAAAACAAAAAAAAGTATGGGGTTGACCATAATGCAGCGAAATCATGGTCACATGACTGAGACACTTGATGAAAACGCTAATATTGCGTAGGTAGACATCAGGAAATCCTACTTTCACTTACATTTTACAAGACAGCTTCGACTCAACCTTTGAAGCATATAACGTAGATTAGAATCATCCGCAGACATTCTTCTTTACAATCAAGCATCAATAAAGCTTATATCTGGCATGGAAAATAGCACTATATATTGATAGGACTACATTCGAGTGGACGACGGAGGCATACCCGGCGAATTACTACCATCATGCCTATATGTTTACCTTTTTACAGGCTCAGTCGAACCGAGCCTGCAACACTTCTGCTTTGTCGTGTTTAGGGACCTGTGGAGTTTCAACTTTTTCTCTTTTATTCAACAGGTAGAAATGTTAAAGTGGCATTTTACTTTATCAATTATACTACCTATTTGCATTTGTATCGCGTCTATTCCTAAAGTTACTTCGGATGATTGCAAGTGATTTAAAAGAAATGTGAGGAATAAAGCCGCCTAGATAATAAAACCGCCTAGATATAGTGAATTAATTGTTATAAAATAAATGGGTCATTCATTTTTGTGTATTTGTATTTAATATTTATTGCTTTAAACCATTTAACTTAAATGAGTGTGTTTACAAAAGATCAAAATATTTGATATAATTAAGATTCAATAATCATTAAATAGATGTACGGTTTTGTTTTACTTTGGCTAAAATGATTTTAATGGTATTCCCCATTCTACGGAGTTTTTATAATTATTTCTAACTGGACGACTTTCTATAATTGTACCTTGGTATAGATTGTGGCGAATCCACACTGAAACACAAACAAACCTTGTCGAGTTTACTATTTTATTTTAACTAACAACTTTTTCTGGCTTTTCAGAGTATTTATACTGATATTACAAATGCATGAAAAATATAAGAAAAGTGAGTTATACGTGATACTAATTCCGTCAGAGCAAGAGAAAAGAACGCTGCTAACGCTCCAAATCACGAAAAATACAAAAAATACAAAAGAAAAAAAAGGAGCTCCCACAGAGCAACTCAGAGAAAAATCCAGAAATAAAGGAGAAGTGTGAAATTTCGTGCTTTCGAGGAATGAACAAAAAAATCGTGGAGCAGAAAAACTGGCTCTGACGGACCAAAGTATAACAAATAAACGTATAAAGAAATAAACTAATAGAAAATCGCGAACTTCGCGACACTCCCGCCAGAATTAAGTATGACGGTAAACAGCACTATACTCAGTGTAATACATGTGTACAACAATCAATTCCCTACTTCGTAAATCTGAAATATTCATGTTCAAAAGATAATACAGAGTTAATCTGATAATTATTGACAAATCGTGTTGTTTTCGTAACTGTCAATGTCAAAACTTCTGTTATTTGTGTCATATTAGAAACTTCAATGTCTCTACAATTATTTACTTCTTCATCGTCACTAATGATTATGACGTCATCATTTTCACCGTTTTCATCATTGTCTTCAATGTTTGCATCACTTTGTTCAAATGCATCTCCACTAAAGTCCTCACTATGGATATCAACACTTAAATTGTCACTCTGGACATCATCGCACGGATCACTGGAATCGTCATCTTGCACATCATTAATGTCGTCATCGTTTTGTTGCAATACATCATCTCTGTCATTTTGACTATCATCACTAACATCACTAAAATCGTAAACTTGAATATCACTAATATCGCCATCATTTTGATCATCACTAATATCATTAAAATCGTAAACTTGAATATCACTAATATCGCCATCATTTTGTTTCCATACGTCATCGTTGTCACTCTGACCATCATCACTCACAGCACTGAAATTATCGACCTGCACATCACTAATATCGCCATTGTTTTGTTTCAATCCATATTCGTTGTCTATCTGAACATCATCACTCACATTATTATTATTATCCTTATTTTCCTGCAACACCTCATTATTTGAACTATCATTTGGTATATCATCTGGTAAATCCTTATTTCCTTGAAGTACATCACTTAAATCGTCAAAGTGCAAATAATTAATATCTTCACCGTTTTGTTGAAACTGATCATTACCGTAACGCTTCACATCATCACTTTCTTCCTTGTTTTCCTGTAACACATCATACATGGAATTGTCACTTAGCACATCATCGAGTAAATCCTTATTTCTTTCAAGTACTTCACTTAAATCGTCAAAATCCAAATCACTATCACCGTTTTGTTGAAATTCACTATCACTTTTATGCTGTACATCGTTACTCACATTTTTATTTTTCTGACACACATCATCTACTGAATTGTTTCTTGGCACATCATCTGGTAAATTCTCATTTACTCTGTTATGATCCAGCACTCTATTAGGAATAGTGTCCTTTAGTTAATCTAGTTCTGCAATAAGTGTTAAAATACTATCATCGTCACTCACATCCTCTAATTCTGGACAGTACGTTTCTCTCTTGTCACCTCTTGGAGCTGTTAAGGCCTTTTTATTTGCTGTAAGTCTGATTAACGTTTGAATTTGTATTTGCAGACACTTTAATTTCCATGTCGTCCTTTGTAACCTCTAATGGATACAACATGTTTAATGGTCGATTCAACACTTTTCCCGATTTGATTTCAACTTTCGCAGAACGAACATTTCCATCTCGACTCACAATCAATTCAGTTATTAAACCCATTTTCCACTGTCCCCTAGGTAAGTCATCCTTTATGAGAACTACATCTCCAATATTAGGAGAAACATGGGATTGAACTCTTTTTGTTTTAAGTTTGTTTTGCGTCCTCTCACGTAAGCTAAGAAGATATTCTTCGTGCCATAATTTCCAAAATCTGTCGAGCAGTTTTTGCCCTTTTTTCCATAATTTCAATAGTGAGTCTACAGAACTTTCATATGGTTTATATTCTGTATCATTCAATTCATAATCTACTTCCGGAATTCCTAATTTGGGATTCAACGTCAAAAAATGACTAGGTGTTAATGTGATATTTGATTTTACATCATCACTAACATATACTAATGGTCTCGAGTTGACTACTGCGTCCACTTCCTTCAGTACAGTTTGTAGTTGTATACATGTGAGAAGCTGTTTTCCAATTGCTTTACGTAATGTCCGTTTTACGATGCCAACAAGTCTTTCATAAAATCCCCCCATCCACGGGGCCATTTCAACATTAAATTTCCATACTATTTTTTCATTGGTTATATAATTTTGAACATCTTCACTATGTACAATTCTTTTCCATACCTTATCTATTGTGTCACTTGCTAATTTAAACTGTGCAGCATTGTCACTAAATATTTCACTAGGCGAACCGCGTTGGGCCACAAAACGCCTGAAGCAAAGTAAAAATTCTTCCGTTGACATGTCCTGAACCATTTCCAGGTGCACAGCCCGTGTTACCATACAGGTAAATAGGCAAACCCACACTTTCTTGACTGTATTTTGTAACTTGATCTGCAACGGACCCATATAATCCAAACCAATTTTTGAAAATGGCTTTTCTTTATTTACACGCATTTCTGGTAAAGGTAGCATCGGTGGCATTCGATAAGGACCACACTCAACTTTACGACATACTGTACATGACTGCAATACCCCACGAACGACAGCTCGTCCACACGGTATCCAATACTTGTGTCGTACTGCACTCAAAGTCTGTGAAACACCACTGTGAAGCAAGTGTTTATGTGTACTCTCAACTAGCAAGCGGGTAAAGGTATCTTTCTTTGGCAGAAGTATTGGTTGCCGTGCTCCCTGTGATAAACCTGAGTGCTCCAGTCTACCCTTGCATCGGAGTAAACCAGTTTCATCGATGTAAAGATCGAGCTGTTTCTGTAGATTGTTCGGTTTATTGCTTTTGATAGCATCAAATACCTCCTTGTAATAATTTTCCTGAATATGCAACAGCCATTTTCGCTCAGCACCGTCCAATTCAGCACTTTTAATACATCCTGTATCACAGCTTTTCTTTTTTAATCTCTGAATAAACCGAAAACACAAAACAGTCACTCTCAGAAGCTTTGTGAATGAAGAAAATCGGGTGATATCAATCCCAACTGGCGCAATCGTTGATGAACTATCATTACTGTTCACTGACACTAATTCGCTTTCGTTTACATTCTTTGTTTTCCCTCTTTTAATTTCCAATTCGTAGTGTTTATTCACGTTACAGTTGCTATCTTCGCTATCGTAACTGTCTTTCAGCCACTCATTCTCGTGCTTACTTAGCCAATCTGGACCATGCCACCAGAGCTGATTTTCTATAAGACTTTTTAGTGTAGATCCTCTGCTGTTTATATCGGCAGGATTCTCCTTTGACGGAACATACCCGAACACTATACCTTTGCACTCTTTTATTTCCCGTATTCTATTAGACACAAATGTAGACAAGCTTTTTTCTGTATTAATCCACTTCAACACACATTGCGAATCAGTCCACAAAAAAACTCCTTCTAATAGAAAACCAAGCTGACATCTGACGAACTGTATACATCGAACGCCGATAAGCACAGCCATTAATTCTAACCTTGGTATCGTTGTAGTTTGTGTAGGGGCAAGTCTTGTCTTTGCAAACACTAGATTCGATTTTGCCTCCTGGTCATTCATGCAGTGCAGGTAAACTGAAGTCGCGTATGCTCGCTCCGAAGCATCACAGAAGCACAGAAGACGAGACTGCGTTTCTTTATCACCACTAGAACCACCATAATATCTGGGGATTGTAACCTGAGCTAGTTGGTGAAGATCCTCAGCAATAGACGACCATACTTTATTACTTTCCTCATCTATACGATCATCCCACTCGAATTTTCTACTCCACAATGACTGAAGAAGCATTTTTCCTCTCACAATTATTGGTGAAAATAATCCTAGAGGATCATATATGGAAGCCAGCTGCTTTAGAACAATACGTTTGGTTAATCGTTCCACACATTCTTTCGAGACAGCTGGCCTATTCACACTGATAACATCATTCTTAGTGTCCCAGTTATGTCCAAGCACTTTTATCGTTTCACATGCAGCACTATCTTCTGACGAAATAATCTTGTTAACTTCTTCTTTGTTCGTACTCCATTCTCGTAAATTCATTGACGCTTCGCTAAATATCGATTTACTTTCTTTGTACAGTTGCACAGCATCTTCTACAGTGTTTGTTCCGGTGATAACATTGTCGACATAGATATCATCTATCAACTGACGTGCAAATCTTGTATTATATGTCGAAAGATGATGTTCTACAGTTGCACCCAACAAAAACGGACTTGAAATGACCCCAAAGGGCACACGACAGAATCTGAATTCTTGTATGTTATTATCAAGAATTGTACTTTCAGAATATTTCAACCACAAAAATCGAGTAACGTCCCTTGAGTCAGGCTGTAGACCTATTTGAAGGAATGCCTTTTCAATATCTGCAGTAATAGCTATTTTGTGCAGCCTAAATCGTAGGAGTATTCCACAAAGGTCTTGTAGCATGACAGGACCCCTGTACAGACATTCGTTAAGACTGCTGTTTTCACCCTTTATTTTTGCTGACGCATCGTATACAAGTCGCAGTTTGGTTGTTGCTTTCTGTGGCGTTATCACGGCATGGTGAGGAAGGTAATGTTTTATTCCATCTGAATGTGAATCTTGGATCTTTTCTATCACTCCTTTATTCAACTGATCCTGTATAATTGCGTCATACTTCTTCAATACATCGGGTCTATATTTCAATTTTGACACTATTGATCGTAATCTACCAACAGCAAGACCTTTATTTGTGGGCAAGTTAGTATTGTCTTCCTTCCATGGCCAAGTGACTTGGTACCTTCCGTCCTGGAACTTAAGTGTTTTCTGAAACTGTTCCATGGCAATTTTATCATCGGGTTTCTTGTCATTATCATACACTCCTATGGATTCCATGTTCCAGACGTCTTCCAAATCCGGTTTACTGGGCACCACCTTGTCGATACTTGTAAACACGTTCGTATTTCCAATGTTCGTTCCATAAGTTAGAATCAACATACTTGCATCATTCTTGTCTACTTCAATTTCTCCAGATCGTCCTGTCAATATCCATCCAAGTTTTGAATTAAGCAGGTAAAGACCTTTTTGTACCTCTATCTTCTGTGGAAGGATAAAATCCAAATAGTAATCATTTCCTATAAGGAGTTCTATTGTTGATCTTTCATTTTCTCTAGGAAGTGTATCAGCTAGTTCCACATTATTTAACAAGTCGTAGATATTTTTCGACTCTTGTATCTGCACTGGTTTTCTTTCTATTGTCTCAGTTATCTTTGGTACAATGTTTGCAGTGATTGTCATGTATTTCCCACCTTTTAGTTTTACTTGTAACTTTGTTGATGCGGTTTTGATAACCTTTGGCTTGTCACATCCAAATGTTGCGAGTTTTATTTCTTATGTCTGACCTTTCTCTAGTTTCAGCTGCTCTGCTAAACGTTCAGATATATACGTCCTTTGTGAACCTGAGTCGAGCAGAAGACGCAGTTGCCGACTTTTTGTTTTCGCAAGATTCACTACTTCCGTTGATGCAGTTTGCATTAACACTATTTCTCCCGTTGAGACTAAAACATTTTCGTCCGAAATTTCAGCTAATCCCGTCTCTGTTGTTATTTCCTCCATAACATGAACAGTTTCATTAACTGCATTATGTATAAACTTTTTCGGACACAAACTTCTGTGGTGGACGTTCCTTTCACCACAGTAAACGCACACCTTGTTTCCCTTACATTCTCTGCTAAGGTGTCCGAACTTCAAACATTTAAAACAAGAGTCTTTCAGCATCTTTTTGCGTGATTCTATGGTCCGGTAAGTCGGACATTCGTCACTCCAGTGACTCTTCTTACAGTATCTACACTGATCAGCATAACTTTTCGGGGTACGTGGTTTGTCCGTAGATACCAAGGCTTCAGCTGAGCTTGTATGCTCCGTGTTCCGACGCGAATTTACAAATTTATCTTTACCTCTCATGTCATATCTCCTGTATTTAAAATTAGCTGGTTTCACTGACCTTTCATAGCGAAAGTTTCTACTCCTTTCACTATTGCCACTGTTTGGAGAATCGTCCTGCTCTGTTCGTTCTCTTGCAATAATGTATGCTCTCAACTGTTTCATTAAGTCTGCAACAGTCCATTCTTTTTCAGAACCCTTTTGAACTTCCAAATGCAGAAGTACGTCTTTTGGAACTTTTGACTTTATCATTGATACAAACATACTTTGATTCACATTTTCCCGCAACACTTCTAAACTTCTGAGATGCTTCTCAATCGTATCTAAGAAGAAACGAAGGCTATCAGTCTTACTCGTAGGGGGAACGATAGTCATCAACTTGCTATAATGGAGATCTATTATTTCTTGTTTCTTTCCATATCTATCCTGCAATAATGCAATTGCTACTGCATAATTATCATTGGAAAGCGCCAATCTCGAAATGGACGCCTTTGCTTCTCCCACTAACTTACTTCGTAGATAACTGAATTTCTCAATATCAGACAACTTGTCGTTACCATGAACAGCACAATCAAATGAATCCCAAAACTCAGGCCACTTAAGCTTATTACCACTGAACGATGTTAAGTCAAGTTTTGGCAACTTCACAGATTTCGAATGTTCCCGTGTTCCACTGATTTTTTCCATTAATTCCTGTTGCTGTTCACTTTGTTTTTCCATAAAAATCTGCTGTCGCTGACTCTGTCGTTCTATAAACTCTTGTTGACGTTCACTTTGTTTCATCATGAATGATTGCATTTCTTCCTGTAATGCAAAAGCATGTTTAGGTTCAGTTGTTTTTAGGTCAGTTGTCTCTTTTTTCTTTAATAACCTCTCTTTGTATTCCTCTAACTCAGCATAATATTCCATTGATTTAGAACATAAGTTGTAGTCTTCATCCATTATTTGTTCAGTCAATTCCTCATCACTATCACCTATTGCGGTCGCGTATCTTTTACACTGAATTTCCACTTTTTCACAGTAAGATTTTAGTGCTTTCAAACACTTATTTGTACTCACAATTTCCTGCTCTATATCAACTTCTTCTAGATTATGACTTAATAATTCTTCAACATGTTCAATTTCTCTCTGTAAGCTATTCCTATGCCTAGTTCTGACACCTTTGATGTAAGTCAGGTTTGACATTTTTTATCCGGTACTTATTATCACCAACGAATTTTTGCTTAATATATTTCACTTAAATCACGTATTCCTTTTCACATTTGAGTATTTCACGATTGCAGAATTAAACACCCGTCTTTTTTCTTAATTCTTTTATTTTGTTAGTTTGTTTGACTCCCAATTTAAAATTCCCGGGTTCCGGCGCCAAACAATGTGGCGAATCCACACTGAAACACAAACAAACCTTGTCGAGTTTACTATTTTATTTTAACTAACAACTTTTTCTGGCTTTTCAGAGTATTTATACTGATATTACAAATGCATGAAAAATATAAGAAAAGTGAGTTATACGTGATACTAATTCCGTCAGAGCAAGAGAAAAGAACGCTGCTAACGCTCCAAATCACGAAAAATACAAAAAATACAAAAGAAAAAAAAGGAGCTCCCACAGAGCAACTCAGAGAAAAATCCAGAAATAAAGGAGAAGTGTGAAATTTCGTGCTTTCGAGGAATGAACAAAAAAATTCGTGGAGCAGAAAAACTGGCTCTGACGGACCAAAGTATAACAAATAAACGTATAAAGAAATAAACTAATAAAAAATCGCGAACTTCGCGACATAGATTGAGAACAATTTGCTTTTTATTCTGATAATTTCATCGGCATTCGTAACTTGAACATTGTTACAGTATATGCAAGGTAGATAAAAAGCAACTGATAATCATTCTCTTTTAATGTTTTGTTTGTTGCTGTGTTTACAAATGTCACTTTCATTAAGACGGCAGATTTTTAACAAATTTTAATATTCGTAATCTGAGTCTATTCCAGTATAACCAAAAGTAATACATGTAGTATCATTCCTTCATTATTCATGACTGAAACGCTATATCTACTCTCCGCCCAAAATGAAAACGAACAAAATGTCTTTTGTGTTTCTTAAAATTTTTGTTAAAATTTCGAGCTAAAATATTAGCGTAAATATTTGCTACAGTATTTTACATGTCTTGTATTTTACATATGCTTTTCATAACAATTAAGGGCAAGAACAACTTGATTAATTGCAGTTATACTGTGTGCGACAAAGGTATATGATATTGTACTAGACATTGTGAGACAAACCGCTATGTAGCGAAATTTTGAGACTGATCTGTAGTTATTTCACGATTTCCCAAAACGATAATACTCTTTAAAAAGGTGATAACCATCTATTGTATTTTCGCATGCTTATAAAGACCATATAAATGTATGACACACATTTTTCGTAAGTCGAGATTTAAGCATTTTGATACATAAGAATTATGAATACTCGTTATAACTACTTACACTCTTTTAAGATTGTTGACGGTAAACAAATCATTGGTTATGACTGATCTGGGACTTTTGGGTAAGTCGCAGTAACGCGTGCATGGTGGTTTTATTTCGTAGTGTCGTCCTGTTACACGTGCCAACGAGCCATAATGACACTGTGAAAGTTTTGCGTGTAACTTTGTCGCTCGCACCAACGCGACCAAACGAAACGAAACTTAAAATGAGACATTATAATAGAATCTGTACGCGGCGGAAAGAAACATTTTATTTCATGATGGGACACTCGCTAAATGCATCAACAAAAAAATCGTGTTGACGCGTTGTCCTTGGGATCCAAGACAAATTAAATGTTTCGTTGTTTCGACTTGACTTGATGTCCTATATCAGCCACCATAGATAAGTTGTCAATACCTTCAAAACAGCAATAGCATGAAGACTATAGCGTAAAGGAAAAATATTTGATCAAAGTCAATAATAACAAAAACGCTTCTTTAGCGTCATCAGTTTTCTGATCCGAATAGCAATATCATAGAATTCGTGTCATTTGAGTTGCGAGGCATTGTCGTACATGTTAATTCATTCAAATCTTTATATTAGTTAATGAAATACCAGAGTTGAAATGCGATATACCAATAAACATAATGACCTTTTAACGTTACAGTTGTATTTGTATAAAAACGCTATACATTTCTTTATCAACGCGATAATTAGTAATAATATATTATGTTTATTATTCAATAATATTGTAAATGTTTGGGTAAGCAGATCCTTTTAAGCACAGACACGAGTATCGGACCTGGGACAATAATACATGACCAGACTGATAAATACCCTGTGTTCATCCTAGATGAGTTCAAAATGAAAAAATATGTAGTAAAATATGAGCCCGATTTATGTGATGTACGATCTTCTGAAGGCCTTAATCCAGAGATTCGAGCCTGCGAGTAGTGTGTTCACTTTCCAGGCCGTTGTAAAATAAATCCTTCAGAAAATTACACAAACTATCCATCACTATTTCATGTATGTATTTAGTTACAAGATAAGACCGACCCCAAGTCTCTAGCCCTTCCTGTTCGTGAAATATCTATCAGGAAATGAGTGCCTTCCCAGGTAGATAAAAATGCGGTATGAAAAAAAAAATACTGTAAGGAACGGAGAGAAACTATCAAGGTACCTGCTTTTTTCGTGTTTTTACATAAACAATACTTTATCGGTGCATGAACAACTAGTTATAATTAACAGCACGAGAGTCATCTGGCATGGGGGTGCCAGATGGGTTTTGCCAGCATGGGTAAAATCCCCGGAAACGCCAGTCCGGTGTGCAAGAAACATCGTGTATCTGCACATTGCAGATAAAAAAGACAGTTCTAAATGGATAATCTGTTGCATAAGACGGCTGTCCAAACGACAACCAAAATTCCCTGTAATGGCACAGAAACAAAGCCTGATGAAATAAATTATAAACTCGGCAAAACATACAAACCGGGATATATAACACAAAGGCATACCAATGAGCTATATACAATACTATGTCGGTATATTACTATCGTAACATTATTACATGTATTTTAAAATACGTGTAGTCGTAGTAAACTCTATATTCTGTCAAAACAATATGGCATAAAACCTTTTCAATAATAGACTCATTTATCATATAGTCTCAAAGTGTGATAAGATATTTTGTATTGGGCCTTTTAGTTTCAGTCAAGAATTATCAGCACAACATCAAATATCTGTTTGCTTTCATGATAGAATTCTTTGTTTAAATTTTCAAAATATAAGTTCATTACATCTTCCATCTCTAGATACGAAATAAATTACAACATTTGTCATGTCTTTCTCTGAATTTAGAATAAAGACAACACATGTTGGCCTATCTTAGGTAGCTATAATCAATTAAACCCTTTATCAGTGTAGACGACAACATATTTCTACAAATATTTCATTCTGTCCGCTTATTGACAAATAACTGGGGATTGACGTATTTTGTCATTTGCTGTTTTTAGGTGAGAAAAATGTAAGATGCAGTTAAAAATGGCGATATGTGTTTACTTTTCGAGATACCAGAGGACACATTTTCAGTGGTAAGTGACTTTTGTTATCAACGAATCGTCAAACAATAACGCCTAGACTGATGCCATATAAAACATCTTTACTCAGTTTTCAGTCTGACATATTTACCTTTGCTTGGTAAATAAGTATTGAAGGTACAGTGTCAGTTCAAACTGACTTAAAACTCGTAACCGTGAATAAAAATGCGATTTCTGTACAAAACGAACATTTAACAGGATGTTTATAGTTTTCAGCAATATTTTGTTGTTTGATATCATATACATGGCATGTATGTTGTCTGATTGTTCTACCTAGATGTCTTTTGGAAGTCTACAAAGCATTACACCTAGTAGTAAGAACTTTTAAAAGTGTTGTATATAAATACTAAGTCGGTTTGGAATTTAACGATAGTGAAGGCAGTACCATTGATATTATGCTTTTCTTTATACTTTTCGCATATGGGAAAATTAGATCCATCGTGAAAATCACCACAAAAGCCGATAATCCGTTTGGCCAGGTAAATCGGCTGTCGAGACTGTTCACTAGTTTTCGGCCTACTCCGTATTTCAGGCCGATGTCTAACCCTTCTTCGCCAATGTACCGTTACATTGATACTTTTAATCATATGGATTTAGGGATATTGTTAAGTCTAATTTACAGTGATTGCAAAGATAGATTAGAAAATAGAAACCAAAGTGGTAGTTGGTGGCTTAATCAGAATACCATTTATAACGGTATTCTTAACAAACACATTATTTTAAAACCAAACAATGACTTTCCAAAAGTAATTTCTACTTTCTTACAATCAGATGGAAACTCGCTTTTATAATACTTTCTTTGATGTTCATGATTATGAATTAAAGACTTTAAGTAGTTTTTTTATGTAATCAATTAACTGCACATTTATTATTATGTCGTGAGCGGTGTCCAACTAGCTTAGAATCTTATGCCAGCTCGAAGATCGAAATTCAACTTCATAACTTATCGAATTTTGATCCTAAGCTACACCTGAAGATCGAAACACGTAAAATTTTAAAATAGCTTTTAATTTCGGGCCAGCTCAATGATCGAAATTTATAATATTCCAAAAGCCAACTTTCGATCTCGTATTGAATGAACAGCCAGTTCCAAGATTGATATTGAATGAAAAAGAGCTGTCACTAATGGTGACAAATGCCCCCGCAGCGCCTTGACCTTTGACCTGGTGACCTTGACCTTTGACCTGGTGACCCCAAAGTCAAAAGGAGTCGAGTACTCAGTAAGTATTATCAGCATGTGAAGTTTGAAGGTCATGGGTGCAGTGGTTCGCGAGTAAAGTGCCTTCATGCAAAAAGTTAACGTTGTGACGAACGAACTAACGAACGAGTTAACATTGGCCTCTGTGACCTTGATCTTTGACTTGTTGACCCCAAAATCAGTAGGGGTCATGTACTGAATAAGTACTATCAGCATGTGAAGTTTGAAGGTCCTGGGTGCAGTGGTTCGCGAGTAAAGTGCCTTCATGCAAAAAGTTAACATTGTGACGAACGAACGAACGGATTGACAGTTGAAAACTAATATGCCTCCCTTTGGGGCATAAAAAGTCAAATATCGAGCAAGCAATTAGTGTCGAGCCATCTCGAAAATCGTACTTCAAATTTTGAAAAGCTGAATTTCAGTATTATACTAAAACTGCGATCTGCTCAAGATTCAAAAATTAAAAATCGTGCAAGATCGGATATATCGAAATTCAAGTTTTATGCCCCCGACATCTACTGATGCGGGAGGCATATAGTGATTGTCCTATCTGTCCGTTTGTTAATCCGTCCGTTCGTTCGTCCGTCCGTCCGTCCGTACGAGGTTAACCAATTGGGACCGTTTCTTCTAGCATCAATACCCCTTACTAGAATGACTTTATACTAATGCAGATGTAACCTGTGACCATTTCTCATCTTCAGACATCACCTGACCTCAGTTTGACCTTGACCTTGAACTTGACCTCGTTTTGGACTTAGGTTGTATCGACAAGGATGCCACCGGGGGCATCAAGCGTTTATTGAACACAGCTCCTTGTTAAAAATCTATTATTAGTAAATAGATTATTCCCGGTATTATATTTCAAGCCTGCTCGAATTTTCAAAGCAATCGAATTTTAAACTGGTATTGAATGTGAAACTATCTTTTAAACAGCCAGCTTCCTGGAAAAACCAGTACTGGTGTCATATGAGAAGTCATGGTCGTGACCCCTTTGGTGCTCGAACCCACGACCCCTGGGTTGAGCGGCCGACACATTAAAAACTGGACGACCGCTCCCCTCAAAATATTTGAATTTCGGTCATCCAGCTGGATCTAATTTCATTTATGCCTCGAAATTCGACGAATTCTTTTTATTTTATTTTCGATTTCCGAGTCTGTGCCAAATTTAATGTAATCGAAATTCAACATCATCCTTACAAAATTTGAATTTTGATTTTCTACTTCTAACTTGCCCAAAATATGCCGCCTCAAATTTCAACGTTTCTTTTTCAAATTTTGAACTTCGATCCTCAAGCTGTTTAAAATTGACTATTGGCTGTAAACAAATCATACTATGGAGCGTCCACTAATTTATAAATCCGCACATGTGTGCTGTTAAGCGGGTGAGAAGATATCAGTCTTTACCGTTAAGGAGCTTAAATTCCGTAAGAATTGACGGAAACATACGAGAATGTTCGAGTCTTTCCGATAAGAAAAAAAAACCTATACTCATCTGCAAAATGCTTAAAAAAGACCATTTTCTTCTTCACCTAGAAAACCGAAATTAATATGAAACAATAGCTAAATGAATATAGATTACTAAGTCGTTTGCAAAGGTCTTTAAGCGCACATAAGAATATATTTATTCTTTGTTAAACAGAAGAAATTTCAGAAAATTATCCATATTTTACTATGTTTCTAATTGTAGATAGACAGACATAAAGTATACGCAAAAAAGACCATTTTCTTTTAAATTCATTTTAAAAATAAAATATTCATAAGAAAGACAATGCATTGAATATTATCATACCGTTTGCAAAGCTAACAAACCTGTAATACTTTTTCCAAGAATTTAAATAAAGTAAAGGGCTCCTTCTTTGCGCTATATAAAATATTTTTACTCGTGTGAACAAATCGATGGGTCTAATTTTCCCATATGCATAATTTAATTCCTACATTGAAGGTAATTACTTATTGTCTCCGTCCAAAGAATTGTTTATGAGGATCAATAACTGTTGTTCTTATCTTTTGATCCTTTTACTACTCTGCAGATGTAAAAACGTTCAAAATAAAAGAAAAGTGTGAATATGAATATGTCAGCTACACCTGCTTAGTCCATTGCCTTTTGTATCGCAAAAACAGGTAGTTCGTGTCTAGACAAACTACTTAATGTTAGTAGGACTGTTATTATCGATATATTTTGCTGTTTCTCTATGAATATTTTCAGAATGTATTGAGCGGTGCTAGGAAACATCATTTGGTTCAGAGCCAGATACCTCATAGACTATTCCACGCGTTAGATACTACATATTAACTCTGTATTTGATAAGACAGATCAGTGAAACAGACTAAGATACCTCAATGATTCTGGTCACTGAGATCAGATCCTGTTATATTGTTTCAGTTTAAAGTTTTAGACTTATCAACGCTGTAACAAGATCCCTTGGAAACATATAAAATGAAACTAAGCAAAATACATGTATAGAAAATACTTCAGATGGATGCTGTCCTTGGTAATTGAGATAGAGCTTTTCCAGCACCATAAAAGTCATTTTAACAGGGGTTAGATATGATAAAATTGCCTTTTACTATTTCAATGCAAGCAAATCCATTTGTTGAGTGTATCTTATTAATTATCGCCTTTCTACTATCGTCAGACTTTACAAGGGACTTTGAAGGTAACACATTTTCTATGTGGCACAGCACCTGAATGGCAATGTAATTGGGGAGTTACATTAATGGAAATGAGAGCTGTATCTGTTTAAAAGTGAATATTAGATTAATGAAACTATTGTCATGCAATTCTAATGCGACACTGGACTTAAAAAAGAGGAATATGGGGTATGTGCTCGACAGCCAATCAGATTGAGGCAATTGTTTCTGCTAAAAAATAAATAATAAATTGCGCCATGCATATTACGGTTACGACCTGCACAAAAAAAAATGACATAACATTTGACTTTAAAGTGGGACACTCATAAAGAAAAAATACTTCTGGAGAGTATAAAATTAATTGCTCATTGATGGTCAAAATTATTATACGACAATACATACACAGTAACGTACATACGGAAAGCACGTATATATTAAACATGAATTTCCTTGACCATGTTGAACTCAACGTGAGCGGTCTAATGTATTGGGGATGAGTAGTTAATACCCAAGTTACGTTAAACTAGAAGATGACTTCATTGCACATTTCATTACCTCTCATGAACGGGCTCAGTAAAACAGGGTCTGCTATCATTTTGCTTGGTTGCATTCTATGTTTTCAAGGGATTGTCTTATAGATGTTTTCAATACATACTTGGGTAAAACTTTTATGATTGCAAAGTCGCCTTGGAATCATATTACGTATTTACATCTATAGAACTGTGTAACAAATTCTTTGAACGAAAATGAATAATTTGTTATGGTTCTAACTTCTTTTACATAGTGCATAGATAAATAGGTGTGGCAAACAAAAGGCAGAGTGACACCATGAACCTTTTCTGTATGTCATGCTATCTCCGAAGACAATACTTGATTATCTTGATCTTCAATCATAGAATCAAATTATTAGAAGAGGATAAAGAAAAACATAATATTGATATTTCTGCCTTCGCTAGTATAGTAAGATACAATTCTAAAAATAGAATTTTACATAAATATCACAATTAAAAAGTTCTAATTTTCAATGTATATACTATTGTATACTTCTAAAAGACATCTCGGTAGAACAATCAAACAACAAAAAATATCGTTTATATAGCATAAAACAACAACATATTGCTTGTACTAGAATATTTTTTGCAAGGGGAGATTTTAGGAGCAGACTTTCATTAATATATATGGTCCCAAACTGGGCATTATCGTTTGAAAATTCGTTGATAATAAAGTCACTTACCACTGAAAATGTGTCCTCTGGTAATTAAAAAAGTAAACAAACATCGCCATTTTTAACTGCAACTAACATTTTTTCGCCTTAAACAGCAAATAACAAAATACGTCCACTCCCTAATATTTTCAGTTGAAAGGTAAAATGACAGTTATTGAACCACCGAGCATTGCATAATTCACGCCAAGTAAGATTTGTAGGCCCAAATATCAAACATTTAAATCTGATATATAAGTTAAAGTTATTGTCCGAGGAATTGGCATGCATAAGTTTTATAGACATGCGAGAGATTTTGTTTTCAAGACCTATTTCTAGAATGATAAATGACCAGATAGTCCAGATTGCTTTCGGGTTTGTAAAACGTTCGGTATATTTATGTATGATTCAAAACAAAATATAAAGAAAGGAACACCATCATTTCCTAATTAACAACTTAACAAAATGCCCAACTTGCAGTAAATATGTGTATCAGCAAAAAGGGTAAGACATTTATACTGCATAAAACACCCGTACGCATGGAAGACATTGATATAATAATTGTAATAGTTTTATTCTGATACCAGCAATTACTTTGGAGTATCTATTCATCAGAATTTGACACATATTTAAACTCAGCTTCATATCTAAATTTGAATATAAATATGTTTAATATAGACCGAGTGTCTTGTATGCATTATGTACTTGTTGTTTATAAGAATTATTTGTAAAACTAAATGATTTATATAATTAATTGATTTAAGGAGCATTGAAATTTACCAATTATCTTTGCAGTATTATAAAAGATACATTTTTTGCCATTTATTTCACTACCCTGATTTTTGATTGCTTACTTTGTAATATTCCTGAACATGTGAAATATCAAAATTATATGTTGTCTATGCTGACTGTACAAACAGGCAAATGTCTACATTACATTTATAATACAATGTCACAAATTATTAAAAGAGTAGTTGAGAAAATCGGTTAAGTTACATTTTCAAGCCTAAAAGCTTTTGAATAGGACATTATGCCGAGTAGTAAAACACTATAGACGTAATACTAGGCTATTTTCAGATATCGTAGATATATCTTATTGTTATTGCAAGGTTGTAGAAACTTAAATCCAACAGAAATAAAATTACACCAATTTAAAATCAAATCCTTAGTGTAGTACCAAGGTAATAACACTGGTACAAAGTCATACTATATATAAGTACCTTTTGTACTTGAAAATCAGTTGACAGAGAGATAATTATGTTCTTATAATTGGTGATTACATTTTTTTCAACGGTATCAAGGGTACCTAAATTACTTGTATCATATTTCAGAAGACCTTAAAGATTATCAATCAAGATTTCGGAGATAAAATGAACTTGGTTTTAAATGCCATTACGATATATCAGCAATCAGGCTGATTTTTAAAATTTGTTTTATGGTTCAAAATAAGGGATAATATTGTAAAATCCTTGTATAAAAATACTGAAAATGATATTTTGAGGGTTGCTATAACCTGTGTGAAAGTTTAACAACTGTAGAAGGAATTATCCAGACAAGTCTTCCATTATTTTTGTGCTATCTAGAGCATTTTAAAAATAAACTCTATTTGCAAAAGCTCCAAAAACTGGACATAATTATATCCTAAGAATATGTGTAAGTTCACTGCACATGTGCAGTAGGTAATTAAGAACGGACACCACATACAAACTGCTTTTTACAACTGCCTGTATATAAATCTCTTTATCTTAGATTTAGCAAAACTACTTATTTAAAAGCACATCTGAAGGGACAGTTTATATAAATATTATAAATAATAGCTGTGTAATTGGTTTCAAAAGGTTTTTTTTATATGACCTTGTGTTGAGATAAGGGCTGAAGTCCTATGAATGATATTGTCAACTACCTTGTTTGTGTATGGAGCGGGGTTTTGTATCAGGTGTCTACGACCATGACCGCGTGCTGCTGGAAAATGTTGATAGCCAGGAATTAGGATCGTGCGTATGCGTGACCTTCAGTATGTTATCCCTGTTTACACGTTGATAGCCAGGAAAAAGGATCGTGCGTATGCGTGACCTTCAGTATGTTATCATTGTTTACACGTTGATAGCCAGGAATTAGGATCGTGCGTGTGCGTGACCTTCAGTATGTTAACCCTGTTTACACGTTGATAGCCAGGAATTAGGATCGTGCGTATGCGTGACCTTCAGTAAGCTATCCTTGTTTACACGTTGATAGCCAGGAATATGGATCGTGCGTATGCGTGACCTTCAGTATGTTATCCTTGTTTACACGTTGATAGCCAGGAATTAGGATCGTGCGTGTGCGTGACCTTCAGTATGTTAACCCTGTTTACACGTTGATAGCCAGGAATTAGGATCGTGCGTATGCGTGACCTTCAGTATGCTATCCTTGTTTACACGTTGATAGCCAGGAATTAGGATCGTGCGTATGTGTGACCTTCAGTATGTTATCCTTGTTTACACGTTGATAGCCAGGAATTAGGATCGTGGGCATGCGTGACCTTCAGTATGTTATCCTTGTTTACACGTTGATAGCCAGAAATTAGGATCGTGCGTATAAGTGACCTTCAGTATGTTATCCTTGTTTATAGTGACACGGGTTTGTTTTCGATAATGCCAGTGCTGGGTTATGTTGTTGTGTGCTTTTTTAGTGTGTGGCTGTTGCAATTTAGAAACTGATGCCCCGGTGCTTCGCATATGGGAAATTAGACCCATCGATTTTTCACACGAGTAAAAATATTTTATATAGCGCAAAGAAGGAGCCCTTTACTTTAATTAAATTCATGGAAAAAGTATTATAGGTATTTTAGCTTTGCAAACGATGTGATAATATTCAATGCATTGTCTTTCTTATGAATATTTTATTTAAAAAATGAATTTAAAAGAAAATGGTCTTTTTGCGTATACTTTATGTCTGTCTATCTACAATTAGAAATATAGTAAAATATGGATAATTTTCTGAAATTTCTTCAGTTTAACAAAGAATAAATAGATTCTTATGGGTGTTTAAAGATCTTTGCAAACGACTTAGTAATCTGTATTCATTTAGCTATTGTTTCATACTAATTTCAGTTTTCTAGGTGAAGAAGAAAATGGTCTTTTTTAAGCACTTTGCAGACGAGTATAGTTTTTTTTCCTTATCGGAAAGACTCGAACATTCTCGTATGTTTCCGTCAAATCATACGGAATTTATAAGCTCCTTAACAGTAAAGACTGATGTCTTCTCACCCGCTAAACAGCACACATGTACGGATTTATAAATTAGCGGACGCTCCATAATATGATTTGTTTACAGCCAATAGTCAGTTTTAAACAGCTTGAGGATCGAAGTTCAAAATTTAAAAAAGAAACGTTGAAATTTTAGGTTGCATATTTTGGGCAAGTTAGAAATAGAAAATCAAAATTCAAATTTTGAAAGGATGATGTTGAATTTCGCTTACATTGAATTTCGCACAGACTAGGAAATCGAAATTAAAATAAAAAGAATTCGTCGAATTTCGAGGCAGAATTGAAATTAGATCCAGCAGGATGACCGAAATTCAAATATTTTGAGGGGAGCGGTCGTCCAGTGAATAATGTGTTGGCTGGTCAACCCAGGGGTCGTGGGTTCGAGCATCCATGAAAGGGGTCACGACCATGACTTCTCATATACCACCAGTACTGGGTTTTCCCTAGTCTGTGTTCAGACCTTATGTTTTGTTCATAGGAGAGAACTCTTGAGACTATTCAAATTTTGTATAATTATGTCCCTTTTCTTCTCAAAACATTAGATAATCAGAGCCAGGACTGATGAAGTAAGAATTATTTACAGATTTTGTTTTCTAAAAAAAAAAGGATTATCTAGTCGGTAGCCAGACTAGGTTTTCCCGGAAGCTGGAAGTTTAAAAGATAGTTTCACATTTAATACCAGTTTTAAATTCGATTGCTTTGAAAATTCGAGCATGTTTGAAATATAATACCGAGAATAATCTGTTTAGATTTTTAACATCCCCCGGTGGCATCCTTGTCGATACAAAGCAACATCAAGGTCAAGGTCAAACTGAGGTCAGGTGATGTCTGAAGATAAGGAATGGTCACAGGTTACATCTGCATTAGTATCAAGTCATTCTTATAAGGGGTATTGATGCTAGACGAAACGGTCCCATTTGGTTAACCTCGTACGGATGGACGAACAGACGGACGAACGAACGGACGGACAGGTTAATCACTATATGCCTCCCGCATCAGTAGATGCCGGGGGCATAAAATCTTGAATTTTGATATATCCGATCTTGCACGATTTTTAATCTTTAAATCTTGAACAGATCGCAGTTTCAGTATTATACTGAAAATTCAGCTTTTCAAAATTTGAAGTACGATTTTCGAGATGGCTCGACACTAATTGCTTTGACTTTTTCATTTCAATATCAATCTTGGAACAGGCTGTTCATTCAATACGAGATCGAAATTTGGCTTTTGGAATATTATAAATTTCGATCATTGAGCTGGCCCGAAATTAAAAGCTATTTTGCAATTTCACGTTTTTCAATCTTCAGGTGTAGCTCAGGATCAAAATTCGATAAGTTATGAAGTTCAATTTCGATCTTCGAGCTGGCATAAAATTCTAAGCTAGTTGGACACCGCTCACGGCATAATAATAATTGTGCAGTTATTTGATTACATAAAAAAAACTACTTAAAATCTTTATTTCATAATCATGAACATCAAAGAAAGTATTATAAAAGCGAGTTTCCATCTGATTGTAAGAAAGTAGAAATTACTTTTTGAAAGTTATTGGTTTTATAATAATGTGTTGGTTGAGAATACCGTTATGGTATTCTGATAAAGGTTTAGGAGTATATCACCAAAACACAGAAATATTTTATAAACGAATAACATCGTTACCAATATTTTACTTAACCATTACATGTTCTGCCGTACTGTCCCGTACTGAAAATATTCTGAAAAAGTTGTCCGCCTTTGAAAATGAATGCCATTTGTAAAGAAATAAAAATAAACAATTGCAAATGAATCAAAACTAACATGTGTAACAGTGAAAATGGTGAGTATTTGAAGGCGTTTGACTGCCCGGAAATGGGTCCAATTTAGGCAGTCTTTTTTTCGGAATTCAATGTTTATATTAGTATATTGACACTTGTTTTGTTGTTTTTGTAATGATAGCGTGCATATTACTTATATTACTCTATCAAAAAAGTGTCAGTATACTGATATAAGCATTGAATTCCGAAAAAAAGAACTGTTTAAACAGGCCCCACTTCCAGACAGTCAAGCGCTTTTAAAAACTCACCATTTTCAAGGAACTGTTACACATGTTTGTTTTGATGCATTTGTAATAGCGTGCGAGTGTTGAAATTTTACATAACTAGGTGGAACACAGTTTTCAGCGATTGTTTATTTTTATTTCTTTACAAATGGCATTCATTTTCAAAGGGGGACAACTTTTTCAGAATATTTTCTGTACGGGACAGTACGGTAGAACATGTAATGGTCAGGTAAAATATTGGTAACGATGTTGTTCGTTTATAAAATATTTCTGTATTTTGTTGATATACTCCTAAACCTTAAACCACCAACAGCCATTTAGGTTTCTATTTTCTAATCTATCTTAGCAATCACTGTAAATTAGACTTCAATCCATATGATTAAAAGTATTAATGTAATGGTACATCGGCGAAAAAGGGTTAGACATCGGCCTGAAATACGGAGTAGGCCGAAAACTAGCGAACAGTCTCGGCAGCCGACGTATTATCGGTTTTTGTGGTGATTTTCACGATGGGTCTAATTTTCCCATATGTATATGTGTGTGGGTACATTCGAAGGCTTAATAATGACTTTCATTTGTAGCTTAATATGCTAGATTTAAGGTAATATATATAATGTTTAAAATATATGTGTTAATTAATCTCATGTAGCTCATGTACGTGTGGATATATGCAGTACTATGAATGATTTTGCATGTTGTATATTATAAATGGCTGTAATGTGGATAAAAAAAAAAGTTAAAATGAAATATCCTTTCATATCAGATATGCGATTCCAATAAACACCATATTAATGAATTGTGTAATAGATAACTACCGAATTAAAGATATGCATCTCCATACTAACCTAAGGTTGTTTAAAGCGATAAATGTTATATCATAATTAAAATGTGCATGTTAATTTTTATCAATTGTAATTCCTATGATTTAAAAAGTAATTAAACTGTATCCTCAGTCGCTTAAACAGCCAGTCCGCCAAGTTCAAATAGCTCAGTAAATTTATCGCAACACAGTTATATTTTCTGATCCGGTAGGATCACGAAATAGAAAAAGTGGAAACTCCACAGGTCGCTGAACACAACAAAAACGAAAATGTTGCAGGCTCGGTTTGATTGAGCCTGTTCATGGACGGTAGTGGAAATGCATGCTACCGTCCACGCCCTCTAGCCCTGGGTTGAGCAGAACTCAACATTTACACATGCTAAAAGTACCCAAAAAAATTAGAGACATCCGCAGATGTGTTCAAACGGCGGTGCACATGGAACCTTCAATGCTGCACTGGTGTGTAATTCCATAAAAAGAGGTGTCTGGTCCCCAGTTAAAATAATGGGTTTGCCAAAATCCTTTTAATATCTATATGCACATGCTAGTGTTATGGGACGTGAAAGATGTTGCACTTTCAATTACTGTGTCTGCTATAATTTTGATTTGTTGCATACTATGTTTCCAAAGGATCTTCTTATAGATTCTATTCTAGTTATGATTATAAAGATTTGGCTATTTTATTGGTTATTTGACAGAAAACATTTTTGTATGTACGAATTTGTCCTAAACATATCTGCCATGTAGAGAACAACTCAGTAATGTGCAGAATCTTTCAACATGTGTCAGAATATACTGACCCCCGTTACATAACCGTTGTTATTGAAATTATGGCGTTAAACCCAATAAAAAGTGAACGATCATCTTCCCAATAAAAGTTACTGTTTGTTCGAAATTATCAGGCTGGAGGTACCTTAAAAGTAGGATATAGTTGCTCAATTGGACTCTTTTTAAATGGTCTTTTGCTAAATGGTAATACACTGTTTTCGCATTTTCAATGGTCTTCCCATAACATTTGAATCAAATTTAAACAATTTGGGGCAAAGGAAACCCCAGTCATGCAGTCAGCCAGTTCAGTAGGTAAAGCACAATTTCTGTAAATGGAATAGCCGCGTGTTCGATGTTCGGAGCGATATGGTTTGACAGAAGGCGGTGCGTCGCTCATTAATTTTGTAGTTTATTAACAGGAAAATCATACAAGAGGATGTTTCAACGTACGTATAAAAATGTTGTATACATGTTTCATGTGTACAAAATACGCTTGCAAAGCACGAGCGCAGTTTGTTTCAAATACTAACCCGAGGGTCAGGTTGATACTCCAAAACATAACTCCGTCAACACAAAGGAGCTATGCGGTAAATGGCATAAAAGTACATTATATCGATAATTTTCAAATTTTTCGAAATCATAGGCACCCATTTGTGAAAACAAATAATCCCCACTGCACAGCTTATACCTGTTTCTCATAATAATGCTAATTCTTGCTTGCAGTGTAGTATCTGATGTCTAAATAAAAGCCTAATTCTATCCCTTGAAGACTGTAATGTTGGCCGCTAAATTCTCCAGCAGGTGACATTACTTGCCACATGTCGACCAGCACCAAGTTGCACTTATTTGGGATTATCTTATTGCATCTATTACGGTTAGTTGTTATCTTTGTTGTGCGTTACTGTTGACATGTTTACTGATAACGCAATGGCATTGTTGTAGGCTCTCTGACTTCCACGCATACTGGTATTACGATGGCTTCGAATTCATCCATTTCTTTTTGAATTTAATGCTACTGTATCGTTATTGCTTTTCATCTCACAATATTTTAATATGTAACATGTTTACGTTTGTGTTTACTTGATATGTTGCAGTATTCATTTCACGACTATACTTTCATCTACTGGTTACTTGAACTGTCCGTTTTATGAGGGACCCCTTCTTTAGGCCTTGAATTTCGTTATTATTTGGAAACGCTGGGACAAGTAATTTGCCTTTTGAGCTAAGATATTTCAAAGATTTTAGTTGACATTTTCCAAAATGGTTTACTGAAATGTAAATAGAATATCGATGGATACTAGCAGTGTAGCATTTTGTCCGCCTCGAGCCCACAAGCCCGAGATAGGCAACAGAACGTTTTGTCCTCCTAGATATCTGCACATCGGACATAATGTCAGATAGGAAATGCATATTTTTAGATATATGGCTATTTAGGTTCGGACAACGAAATGTAACTTACGGAAGTATTCGGAATTTTCATGAGGACCAGGTCAATACTTAGATAATCATTAAACAATGCCCCCAGTTTCGTTAGACTGTCTCAAAATGTGGTAGAGAATAAATACAAGGTTAGAACAGTGGTTGAGTATATTTTACAAATATTTTGAACAAACGTGTTAACTTCTCCAAGTATTTATCATTGCTTAATATATGTTTTATATCGGTCTCTATATAAATCAAGATCTCCGAGTTTGAATAGTTGGAACTTGCGTGCAAAATTAATGGTATATTGATTTGTAACGATTGTTGAACAAACAAACCTTGAACGACAATATCATCTTTCAAAGTAGACGGTTTTTTTATGATCCACGGTTCAAACAAAATATCTCCATATATGGTGTTCTGGTTATCAAGCTATTATTCTATTCAACGAAACGTGTGTTTCAATGATGTTTCAATGACATTGCAATGTAAAAATCGGTCTCTCATGAGTCTGTATATTGTTCTCAAGTATCCTCAAAAGTTCATTAATGTCGATATATTTCTTTTTTTCTTTCGAAAAATATGTACCAGTTTGTGAGAATAAATATTGCGCAAATAACGTCGCGCAAAATCTGATTGCAGAGCTCATACATATTTCTCATACAAATCTGATAAACTACTAATTTATACTTGCAAAGTAGTATCTGATGTCGGAAGAAAAAGCATAATTCTACCCCTTGAAGAGTATAATATTGAACACAAAATTCTTTACTCCTGCAATTTGTACCACTTGCCGTATGGAATCCAACACCTGACCTAGTTCACGCATTTAGTGTTACCTTATTGCAACGGTTACGGCTCAATGACTTTTCATTCTCCACGCCGACAGATATTTTTAAGTGCAGTAGTGTGTGTCATAAATGACGATTTTTTTCCTTTCGATTTTCAAAATGTCAAGTTTTTATTTTCAATGTCTGACCTGGCCCATAATAATGGCAACAGATATCACAACACAGGCGAGAAAAATAAGTTTTACTAGGAAAAAAAAAAGAAATCAAAGAGCAGAAAAGAAAGCAATTTGTGTGGGACATCACGTGAAAAATTCCTTTCGTTTTCAGTTTAATGAATGCGCCAGAAAGAAGGTTATCTTTTTTCGTGTGTAATAATTTTATTTTTGATTTTATTTTAAATATTGATTTATTAATTTGTAGGCATTGTTATTTGCTATATTGATATTATATGATAGTGGGGTATAGGCCTTATATTCCAACCGAAATTGCGGATACTACTTTGTCAAGTTTATTTACCCGCTGTATTGTGTTACTTTTATTGCTGTGTATATACGTAGGTTTTATACTACCACGTGTACTTTGGTATAAGTATTTGTTAAGGATTGTTGTGCATTTGTTAAGGATTTTTTGCGTGTTATCTATCGTGTTGTTACTATGTCCGGGGCCTCCGTGGCGGAGTGGTTAAGGTCGTTGACTTCAAATCAATTGCCCCTCATCGATGTGGGTTCGAGCTTCACCCGAGGCGTTGAATTCTCCATGTGAGGAAGCTATCTAGCTTGCTTACGGAAGGTCGGTGGTTCTACCCAGGTGCCCGCTCGTGATGAAATAATGCACGGAGGTGCACCTGGGGGTCTTCCTCCACCATTAAAGCTGGAGAGTCGCCATATGACCTATCATGTGTCGGTGCGACGTTAAATCCAACAAAAAAGTTACTATGTCGTTGTTTCTATGTATTAAGTTTGTAACTCACTCTGCAACTTCTTAAAAAGTACTAGACGCAGTCATCTTAATGTAGGTATGGCTGTGCCCATTTCTCTTTTGGTAATCAACACCAAACTTTTCATAACAAAACTTATTACACTGTACGTACGTCTGGAATAAACATCTATAAGCAGTGTCTTATATTGCAGTTTTATACTTTGATATTTTTTAAGTTAAGTGTTAATGTTTTCCATGCATAATTATAGCCAAACAGTTTACAAATGTCACCTAGCAATAAGGCGACTTGCATTTTAAAGGCGCTCGCGGTAGTTTTTTCGGACGGGTTGATATTTACCCCAACACCGTGCGAATTAGTTGTTCCTAATAAGAGCTGAAATAAGACTTTCTCGAAACACATCGCAATTAGTCTTAATAGTCATAGATCGGTTGTATATGATATAAAAGGGTGTTTCCAATGCAAAATAATAGTGAAATTTGAAAAATTTTGAATTTTGACCATATTTTGAGTAGATGCGCCTATTCAGCAGCGATTTCTGGGATTAAAAAGCCAATATTTTGTCTCCAGAATGTCAGAAAATGCACAAAATGCATCCTTCTGGGTGTTATTCATGACGGAATGAATCATATTTCAGAATCCAAGTGAAAAATAATGCAAACGAGAGAAACTTTTACCAAAATATACAATAAAAGGATCATAGGGCCAAAATTTAGCCCAGTAAATTGGTAGGGGGTGGCTTCTATTAAATGTCTATATTTCTCTAAAATCTCGTAATTTCACAATGAAACTTGGCAATATGTTTGGTATTACATCTTTCTTGAAAACAGAAATGAAAATTGTGTGATATTTGATAAGAAACATGTCTTATAAGAGCTGAAATAAGACTTTCTCGAAACACATCGCAATTAGTCTTAATAGTCATAGATCGGTTGTATATGATATAAAAGGGTGTTTCCAATGCAAAATAATAGTGAAATTTGAAAAATTTTGAATTTTGACCATATTTTGAGTAGATGCGCCTATTCAGCAGCGATTTCTGGGATTAAAAAGCCAATATTTTGTCTCCAGAATGTCAGAAAATACACAAAATGCATCCTTCTGGATCTTATTCATGACGGAATGAATCATATTTCAGAATCCAAGTGAAAAATAATGCAAACGAGTGAAACTTTTACCAAAATATACAATAAAAGGACCATAGGGCCAAAATTTAGCCCAGTAAATTGGTAGAGGGTGGCTTCTATTAAATGTCTATATTTCTCTAAAATCTCGAAATTTCACAATGAAACTTGGCAATATGTTTGGTATTACATCTTTCTTGAAAACAGAAATGAAAATTGTGTGATATTTGATAAGAAACATTTCTTATAAGAGCTGAAATAAGACTTTCTCGAAACACATCGCAATTAGTCTTAATAGTCATAGATCGGTTGTATATGATATAAAAGGGTGTTTCCAATGCAAAATAATAGTGAAATTTGAAAAAAAAATTGAATTTTGACCATATTTTGAGTAGATGCGCTTATTCAGCAGCGATTTCTGGGATTAAAAAGCCAATATTTTGTCTCCAGAATGTCAGAAAATGCACAAAATGCATTCTTCTGGGTCTTATTCATGACGGAATGAATCATATTTCAGAATCCAAGTGAAAAATAATGCAAACGAGTGAAACTTTTACCAAAATATACAATAAAAGGACCATAGGGCCAAAATTTAGCCCAGTAAATTGGTAGGGGGTGGCTTCTATTAAATGTCTATATTTCTCTAAAATCTCGAAATTTCACAATGAAACTTGGCAATATGTTTGGTATTACATCTTTCTTGAAAACAGAAATGAAAATTGTGTGATATTTGATAAGAAACATTTCTTATAAGAGCTGAAATAAGACTTTCTCGAAACACATCGCAATTAGTCTTAATAGTCATAGATCGGTTGTATATGATATAAAAGGGTGTTTCCAATGCAAAATAATAGTGAAATTTGAAAAAAATTGAATTTTGACCATATTTTGAGTAGATGCGCTTATTCAGCAGCGATTTCTGGGATTAAAAAGCCAATATTTTGTCTCCAGAATGTCAGAAAATGCACAAAATGCATTCTTCTGGGTCTTATTCATGACGGAATGAATCATATTTCAGAATCCAAGTGAAAAATAATGCAAACGAGTGAAACTTTTACCAAAATATACAATAAAAGGACCATAGGGCCAAAATTTAGCCCAGTAAATTGGTAGGGGGTGGCTTCTATTAAATGTCTATATTTCTCTAAAATCTCGAAATTTCACAATGAAACTTGGCAATATGTTTGGTATTACATCTTTCTTGAAAACAGAAATGAAAATTGTGTGATATTTGATAAGAAACATTTCTTATAAGAGCTGAAATAAGACTTTCTCGAAACACATCGCAATTAGTCTTAATAGTCATAGATCGGTTGTATATGATATAAAAGGGTGTTTCCAATGCAAAATAATAGTGAAATTTGAAAAAATTTGAATTTTGACCATATTTTGAGTAGATGCGCTTATTCAGCAGCGATTTCTGGGATTAAAAAGCCAATATTTTGTCTCCAGAATGTCAGAAAATGCACAAAATGCATTCTTCTGGGTCTTATTCATGACGGAATGAATCATATTTCAGAATCCAAGTGAAAATAAATGCAAACGAGTGAAACTTTTACCAAAATATACAATAAAAGGACCATAGGGCCAAAATTTAGCCCAGTAAATTGGTAGGGGGTGGCTTCTATTAAATGTCTATATTTCTCTAAAATCTCGAAATTTCACAATGAAACTTGGCAATATGTTTGGTATTACATCTTTCTTGAAAACAGAAATGAAAATTGTGTGATATTTGATAAGAAACATTTCTTATAAGAGCTGAAATAAGACTTTCTCGAAACACATCGCAATTAGTCTTAATAGTCATAGATCGGTTGTATATGATATAAAAGGGTGTTTCCAATGCAAAATAATAGTGAAATTTGAAAAAATTTGAATTTTGACCATATTTTGAGTAGATGCGCCTATTCAGCAGCGATTTCTGGGATTAAAAAGCCAATATTTTGTCTCCAGAATGTCAGAAAATGCACAAAATGCATCCTTCTGGGTCTTATTCATGACGGAATGAATCATATTTCAGAATCCAAGTGAAAATAATGCAAACGAGTGAAACTTTTACCAAAATATACAATAAAAGGACCACAGGGCCAAAATTTAGCCCAGTAAATTGGTAGGGGGTGGCTTCTATTAAATGTCTATATTTCTCTAAAATCTCGAAATTTCACAATGAAACTTGGCAATATGTTTGGTATTACATCTTTCTTGAAAACAGAAATGAAAATTGTGTGATATTTGATAAGAAACATGTCTTATAAGAGCTGAAATAAGACTTTCTCGAAACACATCGCAATTAGTCTTAATAGTCATAGATCGGTTGTATATGATATAAAAGGGTGTTTTCAATGCAAAATAATAGTGAAATTTGAAAAGTTTTGAATTTTGACCATATTTTGAGTAGATGCGCCTATTCAGCAGCGATTTCTGGGATTAAAAAGCCAATATTTTGTCTCCAGAATGTCAGAAAATGCACAAAATGCATCCTTCTGGGTCTTATTCATGACGGAATGAATCATATTTCAGAATCCAAGTGAAAAATAATGCAAACGAGTGAAACTTTTACCAAAATATACAATAAAAGAACCATAGGGCCAAAATTTAGCCCAGTAAATTGGTAGGGGGTGGCTTCTATTAAATGTCTATATTTCTCTAGAATCTCGAAATTTTACAATGAAACTTGGCAATATGTTTGGTATTACATCTTTCTTGAAAACAGAAATGAAAATTGTGTGATATTTGATAAGAAACATTTCTTATAAGAGCTGAAATAAGACTTTCTCGAAACACATCGCAATTAGTCTTAATAGTCATAGATCGGTTGTATATGATATAAAAGGGTGTTTCCAATGCAAAATAATAGTGAAATTTGAAAAAATTTGAATTTTGACCATATTTTGAGTAGATGCGCCTATTCAGCAGCGATTTCTGGGATTAAAAAGCCAATATTTTGTCTCCAGAATGTCAGAAAATGCACAAAATACATCCTTCTGGGTCTTATTTATGACGGAATGAATCATATTTCAGAATCCAAGTGAAAAATAATGCAAACGAGTGAAACTTTTACCAAAATATACAGTAAAAGCACCATAGGGCCAAAATTTAGCCCAGTAAATTGGTAGGGGGTGGCTTCTATTAAATGTCTATATTTCTCTAAAATCTCGAAATTTCACAATGAAACTTGGCAATATGTTTGGTATTACATCTTTCTTGAAAACAGAAATGAAAATTGTGTGATATTTGATAAGAAACATTTCTTATAGGAATAAGGTCAGTAATTCGGTCGAAAATGTGCTTCCGTGGTGTAGTCGAAAGAAGTCCATAATAAATAGATCCTAATTTTCCCATTTTTTGCGCAAATTCGTGTAGAACGAGTGCTTTAATCACCATTTTTCACTACTAGAATACATTCTGCATGAAATGAGACGGTTTTCATGTTCATACACCCCACATGGCAAGTTTTGCAGATCGAAACCGGAAGTAGGTGTTTATTGCGCGGACGAGAGCAAATATGCGCCATTTTTAGGGTAGCAGACCACAACTGACTGGCATTTCACTAGGAACTACATAACCCCGTATTTTCTTTTCATTTTTTCGTTAATTTGTGATAGAACTTCCATGAAAAATAGGTGTAGGAAAAAGTGATGTTCTCTAAAGATACGTAAAGGCGACCTAAAGTTGTCGTTTTTTATATGAAACAAAGAAGGATTTGAATTACTGACCTTTAACCCTAATCCCCGTACCGTACATCCGTTTTTTCGAACTATCGGTTTTGTTCAAAGAATAGCGGGAACCTACATCTATAACATCATAATACTTCAAAAACACGTAAAAATCCGCTAATTAAGAAATCTGCCGTTTGATAATTTGATATATCTATATTTGATGATTTAAGTTATTAAATTAGTATTGAGTCAAGATGTATATACTTTCATGTATGATAATATATAAAAATATAAACAACAGCGAAATATATTTCTAATAGACCTCAGCTTCCGTACATTTTACGCCATTCTCCGTACAAAACAGATTGTTCTCGAATATAGATAAACACTGAAAACAGTTTCCGTAGCATTTGTTGAGAAGCCTTTAACCTACACCCTTCAAACTTGGTAGGGTGATTGGCCAAATGAAGTAGATAACCCCTATTGCTTTTTTTTTAAGATCAATAGGTTAAAGGTTAAGAATGCAACTGCCGGAACGATTCTCCTCTGTTTCTTCCTTTAAGAATACAGAAAAAAAAACAGTTTCTTCAGTCACACCTTAAGCCCGTTTATTCCAGATGTTACTCAGGTGTGTGACCTTTGACTATTTTGTTCCTTATTATTTATGTTTGCCTTAATCTGTGGACAAAACAGAACACTGTCAAGAATTGGGCTGAATATATGCCATTGTTTGAAATAAAAATTGATTACGTATTCTGTACCAACCTGAGTTCTATAAATACCCGCCACACCCCACCTCGTTGTAAGTTAATGTAAGCCAAATCTAATATTGTGACCTACAAATTTTCATTTTGTTTTAGATAAGGTAGACAGACAGAAGCAAATACATGTGCAGAGTTTGATTTAGTTCTATTATGTGAAACTCGATAAAATAGCAGAAATACCAACTTAAGATCGACAAAATATAAAAAATAACCATCGGGTCTGCAGAACAACTATCGTTTTCTTTTTACAAAATCAACTTCTTTTGATTTCTCTGAGCATGTTTCCACTAGAAATATTGTTTTCTGTTATGAAAATGCTTAGATTTCAAATTTATGTTAGTTATTGTACTTTACCGAAATACATGGTAGGAGTATGGAAATTTTGAAAAATGTTCAAAATAGCATAATATCTAGGGCCAAATAGAACTGAAGCAGTGCTGGTGACCTAGTATTTTTATTTCATTTTTCAATACATCATAACATGATCTTATAATACAGAACATTTTATCAAAATCTATTATTGCAAAAAACATAACGAAACTGCCGCGAGCGTCTTTAAAGTATCTTTGCTCTGTTATCTCAATGTAGGTTCTTACAGGCTGAACTTTAGCAATATCAGAATAATGAGAGGTGGCTGATTGTACAACATTGACTGTTTGTCCTTCCAAAATACCAGTTGATCAGTATATGACTGTATATAGTGGTATAGTACATGTAGTGAACTGTTTGGTCAATATCAATTGCTGCGTATTCAAAAGAAAACAACGACAATAATACCCTCTAAGTGAATACACTAACGTAATTGTCAAACATATATAGCACTTGGGATATAGTTTTCTTGTTCCTTTTAAATTGTGCAGTTCACGCCACAAGACGGGATAAAATGGTGTTTGTTGTGTTTCATTCATTGTACATCTTAGTCATTCCTAATCATTTAACTTGAAAGTAGCATACAGAGCCAACATCCATGTTTAGACATTTATCAATATAATGGTCTTGATAACATCTGAGCTAAGTTTGAAACTTTGAAACTTTTGAAAGCCATTTCGGATGAACAATTACCTTAGTCTGATTTTAAGCACAGCCTTGTATATGCAATACATTTCATTCCATATTTCGAAACTTACAGGTCAATTTCGCATACGGGTCATGGTCAGTCCAAAACTACCGGTATGTTACTTAATACAACAATAAAGATCCTGCTCACACTATAAAGGCAATGTTTTTTCTCAAACATTCATGAAACCCCATCAGAATGTCTGTTCGCCTAGGGTCTACAACAAAGACACCAGTATCGTTATATCATCTATTGTACTGTCAGTACTACGTACACTGCTTTGTTTGGCGAGGAGTGTCCTTTCGCTGCATATTGCAGCAACTTTCGTACCTGTATGTTATATCTATTTTGCGAAAGTGTTGACCTGATATTCTTTAATTTTTCTGATAATTTTGGGCGTTTTCGTCAGCGTGCACATAATTTGTATCTGTATCACTAATTAAAAATAACCTACTTGTATATACATGTAGATTACTGATGACAGAGTGGTTACCTCTCTGACTTTAACACACGATAACACGGGTTCGAATTCATTTATCGTATCTTTACTCCAATTTATTAAATAAATGTAATTGTATCGATGTTGCATTTCTTCTTACTGGTGATTGCTGAAAATAAATAAACCATAAAACTTATGGTAAGTGAGGCAATTTACCCGTCTATTAATTTTGCAAAATATTATTTGAACAAAATGATATTGCAAAACATAGGTCTCGGTCCAACAACCTCTAGATAGGTGGCTGAACGTTTTTACCGCATAGCTGTCAGCACATATGACGGAATGTCAGTTAAGAAATGAATATCTTTGTAGTTATATCGCTATTTAGAATTGGACATCGAAAATCGATTATAAATTACCAAAATGTAATATTCTGGTCAATAGTGACGGACAATTATATAACTTCTCATTTAACAGTGTGTCCAGTTTCATTCGAATTTGTCAAAGTGTGGTCGAGATGAAAACACAGGCGCGCCATTAGAATGTTTGTTCAGTATACGTTATTGTTAAAATTGTTTACTTCTCCAAGTATTTGTCAATGCTAGATTTATGTTTCAGAAGTACATTTGGACCTTGCATGTATAATTTACGATATATTTACTTTTTTACAGGTTGTTTAACAAATTTGATAGACCTTGAACAACAATATCATCTTTCAAGACAGACGTTAATTATATCACACGGATCAAATAAAAATATCTCCATATACGATTATCAAGCTTACAATTCTATTGAACAAAACGGGTGCTTCGTTGACATTAAAACGAAAAATCAATCCCTAGTTGGTTTGTAATTTGCTCAGTCATGTTGTAGTTCGACAGTTCAATGTTTATGCTATATTTGATGCACAGGTTTACAATTATTTGATGCGTACATGTCTATAACTATTTTGAGCTTTTACTACTTTAAAAATGCAGAAACCCAATTAATCAAGAAGGGCTTAATTCGTCCATCTGTCGTAGTATAGCTGTATCATACCTTCATTATAAAATATTATGTGCGAGAGAAAAGAAAGTTGCTAGGTGTTGATGAGTCTGATAGTCGTTGTTAGTGGCAAGACGGTTTTAACACCTTTAACTATATTTGATGAACAGGCTTCATCCAACCAGAGTAGCGCTATCAACGCATTTGCTTGCCTCTAATAGATCTTCGGTAAACATGATAAAAATATCTTAAAACCCACGCACTAATAACTGATTTAATTAAATGAAAATGTGAATTTTCAATATATCATTTGATCAAGTGGGGTTGTAAAACATACCATAGTGTGAACTAACTATAAGTCTGGGCTATCCGTTGGTTATCTTTTACTGAATCATTCTCTAATTATTTATACTCAAGGACATTATGTTAACTTCAACATGTTCAATACGTTTTAAAAATGATCGTTTAACAGCGTATTGTCCCACAGTGTAATAATACTTAGATTTTGCATATTTACAAAAGGTCGTATAAAGTTAATTCATGATATGTCTGGCAAATCGTTATAGTTTTCTATGAGCAGGCTGGTCTGGATCCATGCTGGTCGCAAATGCCCTGTGTTGGTTTATCATGGTGTGCCTCATTATTTTATTTATTTATTTGGGTTTTTACGGCGCACCAACACAGTATAGGTTATATAGTTCCAAACAGAACTATAAATTTTGGTTCCAAATCTTATTTACATCGAAATAAAACCATGAGGTATGGAATTAAAATGTGCACACTTGCTGGAATCTCAGAGTTACTGCAAAACCAAGTGTTAAGACCCTATTAGTCGCCTCTTACGATCATGCAAAGGTAAGGCAGTGGTTCCAATTCTTTTCATACACATATCGTCCAAAAACCACATGCCTTATTTATGTCTTATCTATGTACAAACATACAGATAAAAAGAAGCAGGATAAAATATATACATAGCCATTCTGATTAAATTGTGTGAGACAGTCACTTCGAACTCAATACAAGGAAGAAGTAAAATAACTGGTGACACTGTTAACTATCTATCGTACAAATTAACAACATTAACTCAATTAAAGAGCAAAGACGTCAACAAGCTGACCGAATTACACATTCAAGTATTAATTCAAATAAAAAAGCAGAGGCAAAATTACACATTCAAGCATTAATTATATAAAAGAGCAAAGACGATAAAATCCGATTGAATTACATAATCCAGTATCAATTCAATAAAAAATAAAATATGTAAAAAAAAAACCTGCAGAATTACACATTCAAGCATTATTTCAAATAAAGAACAACAACTTTGCAACACAATTCACAGGCAGAAATACACAGTTAAGCATTAATTCGGAAAGCCAGTTAACTTAATATGATATATCACATTAAGGTGAATAATTTTGTCCCTTAAGTAATACCGCATCTTAGGCTTTATTTTCCGAAACAACTGGAAGAAGTATTACATGGAACCTTTCTGCTAGCAGGAAATTATTGCTATCAAATGAAAAACAATGAAAACAACTTTTATAGCGTTTTTTTTCTCATAACTTCCCAACAGAAAGTGAATTAGTAGTAAATTGCAAACACATAAATGATAAAATTAAAAGTTCCATGTCTCTCCAAACAGGGCTTAAGCTGTGCGATGTGAATTATTTTCCAAACATTAATGCCATAGTTCAGCTGATTCTTTGTTTGCCTGTTGGATTCAGCTCGTTTGAACGAAGTTTTAGAGCTCATAGACGACTTGGACAGGGTCAAGAATGAAGGACAATTGGCTAAATGGTTTGGCCAAAATGATCGTTCCGAAAAATGTACCAATAAATGATTTGGAAGTTCTTTAGTGTGATTCTCACTGACATAGGATAATTGCCTTTGGTCTTTGATTTTTGAAATAAAACAAAATTACAGTAAGTCTTCATATATCTTAAAAACAACCTTTGAATAACCAGAAAACGCAGGAAATTGCTCACATATCCTAGTTTCTTTCAGGGGAGGAGATACCCGGATACCTCTACACTGCCTCGGTTAAAATTTATATCTGGCTACGGTACTGAGTCCCTGTGTATTTAAGTTCTAAATGTCAAGTTTGACTCCTTCGTTGCCAAACATGTACTTTAGTTATCAATATTTACCTTTCGACTCCTCCGTTAACATACGGTGTATCTAAGTCACAAATATTTATATTCTGACTGCCTTGTTGCCATCCAAAAAATGGTAAAGTAAAGTTTCTTGTTTAACACAATTAGTCGACGGAAGTCCCCATCTGGAATGAATGGAACAACATATTTCCAGCCGAGCCCACGGTAGCTATCATATTCACCTCCCAAACATCCAGTCTAGGCCGATACTGCTGGAAACAGTACTAATTTAAGTAAATCACCTAGCACTGAACACAAGTCGTGACATCAGCCGCGACCGGGAATCGAACCCGGAATGCTGGCGTGAAAGTCCAATTTGTTAATCAATGCGCCACTAAATCCCAGTATATACTAATTTTAAAAAATAAATTCTGCCTCCTCCTTTGCCATCCTGTTTATTTCTATTTTCAGTATTTACATTCTGTTTCTTCTACTGCCTTCCGGTAAATTTAAAGTTTCAGTATTTACATTCTGGCTCCTCTGTATCCATCTTATTTATTTTTTTCTAAATTTCTAATAGCTTTAGTTTGACTTCTACATTGCCATTGTGTATGTAGTTATTTTAACTACTTACATGTTCTTTCCTCCGATGCCATCCTGTATATTCTATTTTTAGTGTTTTTTATGACTCCTGTATTTCTACACAATATTTCCGCGCATGCTTTATCCATTGGAACCTTTCTAATATTCACTGTAGGCATTGCGACTCTGATCTTTCTCATTGTATATATTTTTTTATTAATTTAAGATTCTTAATATACCGCCTTGGTAACCTAGTAGTAGAGCGCCCGCTTTGAGTGCGAGAGGTCGTGTTTTCTATTCCTGACCGTGTCACAACTAAGACGTGAAAATGGTACTAGTAGCTTCCTCGCTCGTCGCTCAGCATTAAGAGGACACTGCTAGTACTGGTCAGCCCTGTGTCAGTAGAATGTGACTAAATAGGGGTATCATGTCGCTAGTCTTCGGCGTGATATTCTAGTGAGGCAGCACTATAAAGTTAGGCATTGCGCTTACTGCTACAAATAAACACCTTCGTTTATTACGGACAAATTGTTGAAAAAAACATTAAAGCGTAACACACACACACATACACGCACAGGTGTTCCTAATGTTCGACATTCAATGTAGTAAAATATTGATTGATAAAACAATTCTAACTCAAATATAGAATATCTAATGATTTGTTCATTTTATTTTGGTTATCAATATATAAATCACAGAACTAATGAGTGAAAATGTCACACTAACATTACTTGTTCAATCGATTGTTAAACACGTGTTTTCTTATATGTAAATTCAGATATGCTTTCCGTGGTAATTTAATCTTTAGATATTTTATAAAATCGATACTCTAATAGAGTAATACTATAATATAGCTAAAGTTTGTTGTCGCAACCATTGACATGCTTATATCGAAGGAGAAATGAAGTTTTATATGTGCTAAAATCATTCTACTGATCCAAATATTAAATTCATATACCTGTATAATTATGTTTGTAGGAAAATAAGAAATCCGTTCTCATTTTACATATATGAGTTAAATAATTGTGTTTAAATAAAAATAATTCTACAAAGTGCGAAAACACGAGGAAAGTTTAAAGTGTTGAGAAAACATGAATACCTGAAGATATTAATTGAACAAATTGACAATGGATTTAGGCCTTTCAAGGAACAAACAACGGGGATAAACATACATAGTTTAGGTAATATTCGTTGCACTTATTTCAGTCTGCTTTAAAAAAAAAATTGTTTCTTTGCGAACGTTTACTTTTATTTATTCCAATAAGTTGTTTTTTCATTATTATTCTGTATCTGTCCCTTTGTTTGGTGTGAATTTGATATGAATGTCTATGTGCAATTATGTTAACCTACTTAAATGACTTATTTGATATTATTTGATCAAAAATTTTCAATTACTATAGAATTCAAGTTATTGATTTCTAAATTTATGAACTTGTCACTTGATGTTTTTCTACTACTCTTTTACTGTCCCCTTAAATCTCAGCGTCGCAAAAATATTTTTGTTTACTAATTTATAATTAGTTTAATTTGAGTACATTGTATCCAATTGATTGCAATACAAAACGGCTATACTGTTATTAAACATATCTTAAGGCACTAAAACCTGTAATTACAAAACATGTAAGAATAAACAAAATGTACTGACTAAACTTGTATGTACATTTTGTAATTTTTTTGTAAAGACATTTGTCTTAAAATTCTGGTCAACAGAGTTAAACTTCTTTTTATGAGGATGTGGTTTACAAACTTCGTAAGATTTTGGGTCGTGGCAATTTTCCATTTGTATTTAGTAAAGTAATTAAACGTTTTATGAAAAGAGGTTATGACCCAACTGTTTTGAGATACACCGCATGTTTGGTGTTTAACCCTTTTACAGTTGGACGCTACGCTTTCCTCTTTGATTGTGTCTGACGGATCAGGTGGAGGACTCTATGATTAGTAGTTCTTAAATCCCACCAGGACTGAGCTATTTTGATTTCCGTCTTCTGGCCTGTTTCGTCGGGCCCTTAAGGGTATTTTCCTTGTTGCTCTGTCTTCTGCAAAGGCATTGAGTACATGCGTATTAGGTTCTTAAGGACTGCATTTTTATATTATATTTACAAGGGCATCTTTGTGTTTTACATTACATACCTTCTGTTGCCTTTACGTATGTTAGGATATCACCTGGCGGGGATTATTTTTGTTTACACTGTCTTGTAACTTTGGAACATGGTGGGGTTAAGAGTGAGGTAAGGTGCACCATAAACCGGTTTAAACTCTCCAGTGGAGGTTTTGCCACTGACCGTTCCAAGGCGGTGCCCCACTGTGTTCCTATATTTGTTTGTTTTGTCCTTTGGTGTTTCATTTTTCTGTGTTGTGTGCGAGGATTGTTCGTGTGTGTCTTTGGGGAGGCTGCGTGTTTTGAACGTGGCTTTCCCTGTTGGATATTCTTCCTTGTTTTTTTGCCACTGACCATTCCAAGGCGGTGCCCCACTGTGTTCCTATATTTGTTTGTTTTGTCCTTTGGTGTTTCAATTTTGTGTTGTGTGCGAGGGTTGTTCGTGTGTGTCTTTGGGGAGGCTGCGTGTTTTGAACGTGGCTTTCCCTGTTGGATATTCTTCTTTGTGTTTTTTTTTTGTTTTTTTTTCTAAATGATCGGATATTTATCAGGTTAAAATCACAGCAGAGATGATAATTCATTTATGTACCTAATGCAGACAACTATCATCATATTGTCATAATATATTAGAACTAGCAAAATATGCAATAGTTTTAATAGTGATAATGGGATCTGTTAAAGGTCCATTACTAAGGGAAAGTGAGTTGGCAATTTTTTTCATAGCCAGTGCATAGACTTCTGCAAGACACTAAATAATGAAGATTGGCAGGTCAAAATTTACAGAAGGTCTTTGGAACTCAAAGAAATGTATGCGTATTATGTTGAAATTTCAATGAATCGACAGAATGACCCCCCAGGTCTTTTTAACTTTCTTCATACTTCATAGAAAAATAATTGTACATATACTGCGATTTATTTCGAATTTCTACATACCAACTTTCATTTTCCAATAAAATGAAATAGTTTCTGTGCTTTTTAAAAGAAAATAAAATGTTCACTTTCCTTAGTATTGGACCTTTAAATATCCGATCGAACATTATTCAAAAGTAATTATATCAGCAAAATAATATACATCCTCCTCAATATGACCAATGTAACAATAACGATATACCTCAAGTTTACCATTTCCTTTTATTGGGTACCCGTGTCATTTTCTCTTTGGTTTGATAGTAGGGAAATAGAAATTACATTAAAAGTACTGAGATATTATCGGTAAATTCATCCCCAAAAGTGGCAATCTGTGAACAGCGGAAAACCTTGACATTAATTCTTCAGTTTGATCTTATTTCCTTTACATCGACAGTCAGCCTTAAGTCATCAGTCTTAATAACAGTCAGCAAGACCAATTTTCTGATATTGTTAAATCATTAACCTGTAGTATAACGTAAACCATATGTTTAATAGTTGTACAGTTAAATTTTACTAGACGATATTAAAACATTTATACGCTGTTCTATTAAGGACATGACCACTTTAAGGTGATGTCACTTTTCTTTTTGAATTTCCGGTAAATAACAAAAACCCAGAGAATATTCAGTTCTTTCCAAAAACCGTTATATTATGATTCAACAAAGTAGTTTCCTTTGTCTATCAGAAAGGAACAATTCTTATATCTTAATATTGAGATTTGGAGGGGCCTCCGTGGCCGAGTGGTTAGAGTCGTTGACTTCAAACCATTTGCCCCTCATCGATGTGGGTTCGAAACCTCATTTGGGGCGTAGAATTCTTTACGTGAGGAAGCCATCCAGCTGGCTTACGGAAGGTCGGTGGTTCTACCCAGGTGCCCGCTCGTGATGAAATTGTGCATGGAGGGGCACCTGGGGTCTTCCTCCACCATTAAAGCTGGAAAGTCGCCATATGACCTAAAATTGTGTCGGTGCGACAATAAACCCAACAAAATAAATAAATGAGATTTGGTACCTTTATAACAGACAATAAACTAAAACAATCGAAATTCATATGTGACTTCAGTGAGCTCAACAAAGCAAATTCAAGCACAAACATTAATGTGGAATGTAAAGTAAGTTACATACAACAGTATCCGACCAAGATACTTTCAAAAACAATGCATTTGCAGAATAGAGAGATAAAAATAATTTTGACAACTCGTGAATACTAATGACAAATTTTGACAGGTAAATGATTACTCATGACTTAATTTTTTTTTCTAACTTCCAGTTTGTTTTTTATAAAATGGGTATTCTGTATTGTAGCTTACAACTCATACATTAAAACAATAAAAGAATATATTGTTATCTCACTGTCGTTTTGTCTATCCATGTTTCGTACGAATTCCTATTGTTTCAGTCATTTGTCAGTAATTAGACCAACTCACAGTGTTGCAATCATACAAAACACATCCCTTATTTCGACATAGATATTCAGGATTTATCTAATGAGCAGATGTATTGGAAACACAATTTCAATACCGACTGTGTATTGTAATAATACTAAACTATCTCAGCCGTGACGTGTCCTTAAAACATGTAACAAAGAAAGTACGATTAAATCGGTTTGCTAGTGTGTTTTTCTTCACTTTCAATAATATCACCTATGATATAAAAGAGGTATTCCCTTTCATTTAGAACTTATAAAGATGCTATGGTTCCCGGAAGGGAATATAGGAATACCCTCTATCCGTCTTTCCGTCTGTCCGGCCAAAATTTGGAATTTGCAATTACTCAAAAAGTATACAAACTAGGTTCAGAAGACTTGATATGTGAATAGCAGGCAATACGTAAATTATCCATGTACAAAATTTGTGCTTGTAGAACAAAGGTCATTGTCACTATTGAAGGTGAAGGAAAGATTGTTTCATTTCCATAACTTTTATATGCATTGATGGATTATTTAAGTTATACACACAAACGTTCCCCTTTATGATGACAATGTGTCAATACATGGTCTATATTTGTCGGTTTAAGGTCAGGGTCACTGTTAAGATCAATTAAATATGTTTTTCTACTCCATAACCTCTATATTTCGTTGAAGGATTTTTTATTTTTACTACACAGACACAGTTCCTATAATTTCAATATGTATCGCACACATGCCCCATAGTCCTTGGTCAAAGGTCGAGGTGAATATTGAAGGTCAAATAGAATTGTTTGCGCTCCATAACTGTTATGTGGAAAGGCGTTTGATATGGTCAACCATGAAAAACTACTCTACAAGCTGCATTTCTATGGTGTAAGGGGTCATACTCTTAAATGGATTAAAGCTTTCCTTGATAACAGGTCACAGTCAGTGGTAGTTAACGGGTCCACATCAGGCACCATACCAGTCTCCTCAGGTGTTCCCCAGGGTTCGGTCCTCGGGCCTCTCTTATTTCTTATCTATATCAACGATCTACCTGACTTTGTTAAACACTCTAAAGTTCGACTCTTTGCCGATAACACGGCCATCTACCTTTCTCTGACTGTCTCTTCCCATTCAAGCCTACTACAGCAAGACTTACAGCAACTTGAATTCTGGGAAACAAAATGGGACATGAAATTCAATCCGTCTAAATGCCAAGTATTACAGATCACACAGCGTAAAACACCTATACCAACACAGTACCTTTTACACAAAACCATCTTACAAACAGTACCATCTGCAAAATACCTTGGCATAACTATATCACACTACCTTACATGGAATGACCACATTGACAACATCACCAAAAAAGCAAATCAAACATTGGGTTTCCTAAGACGTAACATCAAAGTGCACTCAGAAGGGTTAAAATCACAAGCATACAAAACACTTGTACGGCCCCAGCTGGAGTACAGTTCCACTGTGTGGTCCCCCAACTCTGAAACTCGTATTGATCAGCTTGAGTCTGTGCAGCGCAGGGCTACACGCTGGGCCAAGCGCGATTACGGCCGTACATCCAGTGTAGAAAACATGCTGACTTCCCTAAATTGGCGACGCCTTGCACTCCGTCGCATTGACCAGCGCCTGGTTATGTTTTATAACATCTTGCATAACCAGGTCGCCATCCCACTACCGGACTATCTAACACCCAACACTAGATCTTCCAGAACCAGAACCACTCATTCCCAGGCATTCGTTCAAGTTTCACCCTCATCCAACTATCATAAATTTTCATTCTTCCCTAGAACAGTATATCATTGGAATGCCTTGCCCTGAGATGTTGTCAACTCGTCTGGGCCAGTGTTCAGTCAGGCTGTAAACCAGATTGAGCACATCTCACCTTAAATACACCTGCCCTATTTTTAACCTGTTTCTAACCGTTCTCCTTCTTTCTTTTTACTACTACTTTTTTTACTCATTTTAACATTCTTGCTAGTTGACGCGCAAAGTCTAGGTCCCCAGCAGGGGTTTGACTATATGGAAGATAGATAGATAGATGTGCATTGTTGGAATGTCTTAGTACTGCAGACAAATGTTCCTCATGATGATACAATTTGTCGCGTACATGATCTATGCTTGTAGGTCAAAGTAACTATTGAATTTAAGTAAAGATTGTTTCCTTAAACCAAGGAACGAACACTCACAAAGTCAAAGTTTTCCACCGGTAGGGGATATCTGTATTGCCGCTGCTATCCTCGGTCACTTGTTATTTCAAATCTTATTTTTTATAAATACGTATATTTATCGAAAGTATCAGAAATAATGTTAAACTTATTTGTCTTTGCTAACGTAAATTTACTCGGTAACTAACAATATATGTATCATCTATAACAGATCATTTCAGACAAGAAAAGCGGACAATCCCGGTCTGATTGAGTCTGTTAATAAATGGTAAAGAAATGAGCAACAACCGATGATATGAAAAGACTTGACGTTCATGCAAATAATCTAGATTGCTTCACATTTACAATTTAACACCCTAAATGAGTCTTCGAACCCTCAGGTAAGAGGCAAGTGAATAATTAGCGAACTTAACCATTTGATCACAATGGCTCCTTGACACTCCTTCACATTTAACGTCAGGAGAGAACAATAATAGTTTTTTTTAACCTTTAACATTATATTTTATTTACACTTGAATGAGGTATTATCCATGTAATTTTTTAATACAAGGACATATTTGTTAACGTCTATGCGCTTGAAAATGATCGTCTCACCGCGTATTTGTTGCACCGTGAATAATACTTAAATTTTACATATTTACAAAAGATCTTTTAAAATTAATTCATGATATGTCTGGCAAATCGTTATAGTTTTCCAAAATAAAAATACTGCGTGAAAGAAAATGACTGTTTATACAGAAATAATTTGTTTATTAAACAAATATCCGTCTTTTCAACTCACACCATTCGTTTTTTTTTCCTTTTTTTTTTTTTGCATTAGACTGATACGTATATGAAGCTCACAAGAAGATACACAACATTCGTTATCATTTTGTATCTTTAGTTGTAATATAAAAATAGTGATCGGTAGATCAAAATTGACCGGCAAGCCGAACATACTAAAATGCTATAATTTTGTGTAAAGACTTTCAGCTGCTACTGTAGCACTATAGTAGTTGTGAAGCGTCTATCTAGCAAATATTATTTATGTATGTCTTATCCATGTGCAGACCTAAAGATATCATAAATAGTAGTATGATAAAATATAAACATAGCCATTCGGATTGAATTTTATGAGGCACTTCGAACTCAGTACAGGAAAAAGTAAAATGACTGGTGGCACTGTTTTCTATTTATCGTACAAGTTATCAGCATTAACTCAATTAAAGAGCAAAGACTTCAATAAGCAGGCCGAATTACACATTCAAGTATTAATTCAATTAAGCAAAAACAGAATTACACATTCCAGCATTAATTTTATTAAACAGAAAACATTCATGTTTCATTCCTAACTTATTTGTCCTTGCGTTTCTTGGAAGTTTATCATTTGCCACAAAAATTAGCATGGGTATTGTACATAAGATACATCTAAACCCCGCTACATTCCCCGGTTTTTTAAAAAATGCTACATGCAGTAACAAAATGACAAAAATGACAAAAATCACTCACCGATCTCGCTTAATTTGTAAACATTGGCGAAGTACCTGCAGTACAGGAAGCGAAGTGCCTTCATTCCTCGTCGGCACAGGCGGTACCTCAGGCACTGTTTAGTACCCGTGTGCTGTGAACATGCATTTTCAATAACATTTAAGGTCGGATATAGAAATCAGAAGTAAATACTTCATTGCAGTTTCTAAAAATAGTACACGTCACCTATGATGACACTGAAACATAAACACCAGAACATTGCGGCATATAAACAAGTAAACACTTGAATCAGGAAGAATTATAGTTTATTTACTGTCAAAGTAGAATGATCGTTAGACAACAACAAAAAAAGAAGAAGAAATTTTAGATATCTGGAAATAAATGCTATATTTCTTAAGAATGCTTTGAAACTTGGTTACTGGCAGACTACAAGTACATGTTACGGAAACAGATGAGAATAAATTGTTTTTACTACTTCTTACGATGAAAATTGAGAAGCATTTATAGTGCTTTACTCTGATATCAACGAAGATCTTTAACTGAATCCGTCTTTTGCACCTGTGGCGACACTGAGACTACTTCCGTGTCGTAAATATCAAACAATTCGTGAAAAGTTTTTTCTCCAATACTCCATGTCTATTGTCAGTAAACAATCTTTGCAATGGAAACGACATTCTTTCATCTCTAATCGTTGCTGTTAGCGTATCATTCTCGCAACAAAAAGTTTTAATATTTCGGAAAGTTTTAATACTTCCTGCTCTGTCGATTTGCATCCCCCGTTAGTACATAATCGGTTCAAGCATCACTCCTTGTTTTCCAATCCATTAATTTCATGCAATTATTGTTGTGTACCATGTATGTCAAGTTTGTTGAAATTAAGTTTAAACTAACGCATTACTCGGAGTAAACAGTCTAGATTATAAATATCTATATTTAACACGCAGCCTCCCGTATGATAGCTCTATTGGTACGACATCCGGAAAACTTCTTTATTGCCGCGGCGGTCCTTGTTTGACTCACGACGCAGTTTGGCATTTTTAGTTTAGAAACAAAAACTCATATTCTGATGTTCATATTATGACAAAGAAACATATATTTTTAGCCAAAACCTGGAATTCAATGCCTTTAACAGTTTGAAAGATAAAAACGTTACTTTACGCTAAAATTCTATAGAAAATGCTATTTCTAAACTGCCAGTGTGTCATAGTTGCTCTTTCGATTTTCTAAAGTTATACACCATACGAAAGCTTGTGATCTGAGCTTGTCAAAGATGTATAGTTTGGTATATTTTCTTTTAACATATGCATTGAAATGATTGTTAAACCTGACCAGGAACGTTTACATAGAAATTACGTAGAGAGATAAGCGGTCGGTATTCTCATAAATAATCAATAAAAGTAGTGCGGAAATAGAACGGCGGATTAATCTGCGTTTAGTGAAAACTGTCATTATTGGATTTTGCAGTATCCAGAAAATGGTTATAAGGTAACAAGGTACAGTTACCTGCCCTTCGTTACCCGACTAAAGGAAGTGTATCCGAGAGAAAAGAGGTCCCTCATTTCATGATGGATTTGATTGTAAATAGATATTCTGAGCTTCTGAAAGTAGCCAAATTTTATAGATCTGATGTAAATGAAGAGAAAGGGGTAAAAAAAATCTGGAAAATCATGGTTTCTTGTGCAAATGACTGTCTACGGATTTGTACAAAAAGTAGGCTGGACCGCTTCACTTTGTAAAAACGCAATACAGTATTCATTCTGACAGATGTGAGGAGAAAAGTAGCAGGTCAACAGGTCACTTCAAAGTGATTTTTGTGTTTCTCTTGGATAGATTTCTAAAGAGAAGGTATTTGCATTTGTCTTCAGAACATTGTGTCAAAGCCTTGAATTGATATATTTGTATGTAACCCTATGGGAAATTAATTGTACTTTGGGGCCATAATATGTTTCAACCGCTTCGCGGTTTCAACCTGAAAATCACCCCTGGGAAATAGAACGAACCGTCTTTATTGACTACCGAGCTGTCAAACAGATAATTTCGCACTATTCGATGTAAAAGGAAAAAATAAAAAAATGCCATTGTTGTTTGCTGCATTATATCTCTTTGAACAGAATTCTATATTGTTAAAAGGTCGTTGCTTTTGTTGTTTGTTTTCCTTTTTAATAACGCCTAATAACACTAAGAAATTAAGAATAAAAATCGGAACTAGTTCAATGTACAGAAAACTGAATCAAGAGAGTTACTACAGAACTTCACAGAATTTTGGTATAGGAAAATGCGATGCAAGGGAAAGGATATGAACGTTGACGTTAGTTTTTTTACGTTTTCACTTTAGTTTTGAGGTCATTTTTGAATTCCTGGTGTAAGAATCATTTAAATAATGTTGATTCTTAAATTAATTTGTTATTTAACATCGCTTGTTAAAACTAGTAAAGTTAATAGTTAATCCAGCAGACGTCATTTTTGGCGCTTTTTGTTAACGTCGCGTCGTGTGCATTTTTCGCGACGCCCGTTACGTCAGTTGTTTATACCAACGTTTGAATTACTTCCGTTAAAGACACTGATTCTGGTATGCCAGGTATGTGGCCTATGGGAATGATAAGGTCTGCGTATTGGTGGTAATGGCCAATACACAAGACTGGACCATTGATAGACTTGCTTCTGTTTATCATAATAAGCTACTGTATAGCTACTGTGCTATACATAAATTACAGGTGACATTTCACACCTTCATAGCAAAACAGTTCTCACCTTTATAACGAGTTTAGAAAGCTTGATTGAATTAGGGCTAAATAAACAAAGTGACATGTGTTTTTATCATATTTTAATAATCAAGTTTTTAACAATTACATTTCATCATTGCTGTTTTTTTTTAATCAAAAATATTAAAAAAAATGCATTCAGGCACATAGCTTTTAGAAATAATAAATTATGTGTATTTTGAACAATGATATATCTTTACTGGATTTTATTATACATAAAAGAAACATTATTTAGACAACACAAGGGGAATTATGCATTTTTAATATATAAAATCCTTCTGTCCATATTCCATTTTATCTATTAAAAATGCAACTGAATTCTTCTTTTATTTCTAATAAAATCCAGCAATTATCTTTTTTCTTTTTTTTCTGATTATTATTTTGTTACTTTTGATAAAAAGATCATAATCATTGAATAAACAAACTTTTAATTTCTTTTATTAAGTTTTAAATAATAATTTAATGGTTAAGGATTGAGAATTGCTTTGCTATAAAAGTTATAATTTAATATGCCGGGACATTAATGAACATCAATTAAAATAATTTATGTACATGTTTTCTAAAAAACAACAACAACAAACAGCATTTCAATGAATAAAATGCATAACACAGGAAATAACCAATTTATCTTTATCTGTAGGCAATAAAATTTATGATTCTCTGACAATAATTAGGCTACATGTCAAGTCTACAGGGGTTTTATGGACCCTTATCAGAGTGGACCAAATAGGATCTTGTATATTGGGGATTAAAAAATCTGGTATTTGGGGGTGGGGGGGGGGTCACTTATATAGAAGATATATAGGAGCGCATTGCCATGAAAAATAATATTAAAGGTTTCGACGCTTAAGACATCATAGACGGTATGCAATTTATTTTAATTGTTATAAATACATTTTGTGCTATTTCCTAAAATAATAAAGTAATTATTTTTAAGCAATGTTGTCATTGCATTGTGCGTTTATGATATTGTACATTATTATAATTTCGTACATGTATATGTTTTTTTATGTTTCGAGCGTATAATAAATAATGCCACATACATTGTTTCAGAGAATCGCTCGCTCACGTGTTGGAATTTATGCTATGAGCATAGAAAATAAATATATAGAAGAGCGCATCTACTCGTCTAGTTCTGATTATCCGAAACCCTTAAGACATGGTATTAACTGATATTGAAACAAAACATTTTGCAGTCATAAACATATGCTTTATTTCTGACATAAATTAAGTGGTGTTCGAGGGGCCATCCAGGAGATGTTTATAGTTCTTAAGCTGACGCCTTGCTGCAGTAAGATGTAGAATTAGTTTATCTTTGTTTTTTAACCTTTAAATGCAAGCAGTGGATGCAAGCAGTGGTTTTAGGTCCTTCCTCGAGATGGTTTAAAATAATAGAAAAATAGGATTTTAAGTGTATAACAGGAGCTGTCACTATTGGTGACAAATGCCCCCGAGGTAGGCCCAAGAATGCCACAGCTGTATTCGCAAAAAAATCACATATCATTTTGTGACCTAAGAAGCCACGGTCTTAAGTGTGTCACATCTTCTCAATATGGTTAACATTTATGTCAAATATTTTCAAATCCCTTTGAGTTATAGACAAGACAAGAAACGCCTTTGACTTCTAAATGTGACCTTGACCTTGGAGCTAGGGGTCTAGGTCTCACACCTGACACTTCATCTCATTATAGGGAACATTTATGCCAAGTAATTTCAAAATCCCTTCATCAATAATAGAGTTATAGACTGGACAAGAAACAGTCTTAAGAATGTATGTATATTGCACTTGGAAACATATACGTGACGGTCAATTAAATCGAAATAGATACCCTCCTTGGAGATTTAGACGGGTGATATTACATTATTACAAGGTCGGCCTGTTTGTACAAGTTGTACTTGGATGACATCCATATGTGATAAAATTATCCAAATAATTGGCAATGATATATGTCTGAAAGACACAAATGGTAAAAATTTTATGTTTCCTTATGACAATTATATAGTGTCAGACGATTTTATTGTATACATCTGTGCCAACTTATCTCTAGTGTATAATATTGTTTATGCGTTTGTTTATAATAACCAAGATGTCAATAATGCAGTAATTCATGTACAGTGCTTTATGGTTTAGCGCATAGCTAACTAATTTTTCCTGCATTCCAATTCAAAGAAATGAAAATAGTATTTTTTTCAGTATATATCAGACAGAAAATATCTATTCTTCTTAAAACATTCAGCTTTTAATAGAAATTCACCTGTTTTTTCTCTCCAAGTCATTGTTTACATATGCGCTGATTTAGGGCGTACAGGATAGCTTTGGTCATTTTTCCATTATTAGTTTATAATCTAATCCACATCTTAACAAACTTTCCAAAATTTCTTTACTGTAAATCAGAATAATAATGTATTCTCCTTTCAAAAACATTCAGCTTTTTAAATTTCTATCAAATACTTTTCATTCGCTGACGTTTTTTACATATAGACTGATTTAGTCTATAGGGGATAGCTTTATTTTACATTTGATGACATATGAAAAACAAGAGGGCCAAGATGGCCCTAGGTCGCTCACCTGAGAAACACACCATAACACAAAATAACAGTGTAAACATGTTTGACCTAGTGATTTCATGGAAATAAATATTCTGACCAATTATCATTAAAATTGGAGCTAAAATCTTGAGTATAAGTGAGTATTTTCTGTGATTTGGCCTTGTGATCTAGTATTTGACCCCAGATGACGCATATTCAAACCAAACTAACCAAATTTCATGAAGATCAATTAAAAATACAGCCTCTATCGCATACACAAGGTTTTTGTTTGATTTGACCTAGTGACCTACTTTTGAATCCAAGATGACCCATATTCAAATTTGATTTAGATTTTATCAATGCGATCATTCTGACTTAATTTCAGAAAGATCAATTGAAAAATATTGCCTCTATGGCATACACAAAGTTTTTCTTTGATTTGTCCTAGTGACCTAATTTTTGATCCCAGATAACCTATATTTAAACTTGACCTATATTTCATCAATGCAATTATTCTGACAAAATTTTATGAAGATCAAAAGAAAAATACAGCCTCTATCACATACACAAGGTTTTTCTTTGATTTGACCTAGTGACCTAATTTTTGACCCTAGATGACCCATTTTCTAAACTGCCCTAGACTTCATCAAGGATATCATTCTGACCAAAATTCATGAAGATTAGTTGAAAAATACAGCCTCTATCGCATATACAAGCTTTTTCTTTGATCTGACCTAGTGACCTACTTTTTGACCCCACATAACCCATATTCAAACTCGGCCTAGACTTCATCAAGGCAATCATTCTGACCAAAATTCATGAAGATTAAGTGAAAAATACAGCCTCTATGATACACACAAGGTTTTCCTTTGATCTGACCTAGTGACCTACTTTTTAAACCCAGATGACCCATATTCAAACTTGACCTAGATTTCATCAAGGCAATTATTCTGACAAAAAATCATGAAGATTAATTGAAAAATACAGCCTCTAGAGCATACACAAAGTTTTTCTTTGATTTGACCTAGTGACCTAGTTTTTGATTCCAGATGACTTCTTTTCAAGCTCGACCTAGATTTTATCAAGGTTATCATTCAGACCAAAATTCATGAAGATTAAGTGAAAAATACAGCCTCTATCGCATACACAAAGTTTTTCTTTGATTTGATCTAGTGACCTAGTTTTTGACCCCAGATAATCCTTTTTCGAACTCGGCCTAGATTTAATCAAGGTTATCATTCAGACCAAAATTCATGAAGATTAATTGAAAAATACAGCCTCTATCGCATACACAAGGTTTTTCTTTGATTTGACCTAGTGACCTACTTTTTGACCCCGCATAACCCCTTTTCAAACTTGCCTAGATTTCATCAAGGTAATCACTCTGACCAAGTTTCATAAAGATCAGTTAAAAAATACAGCCTCTATCGCATACACAAGCTTAAATGTTGACAGACAGACGACAGACGACGGACGCCGGACATCGAGCGATCAGAAAAACTCACCTGAGCTAAAAATACAGCCTCTATCGCATACACAAGGTTTTTCTTCGATTTGACCTAGTGACCTACTTTTTTACCCCAAATGACCAATATTCAAACTCGACCTATATTTTATTAAGGCAATCATCCTGACCAAAATTCATGAGGATAAATTGAAAAATACAGCTTCTAGCGCATACACAATGTTTTTCTTTGATTTGACCTAGTGACCTACTTTTTGACCCCAGATGACCCATATTCGAACTTGACCTAAATTTCATCAAGGCAATCATCCTGACCAAAATTCATGAAGATTAATTGAAAAATACAGCCTCTAGCGCATACACAAGGTTTTCTTGTTTGATTTGACCTAGTGACCTAGTTTTTGACCCCAGCTGGCCCTTTTTCGAACTCGGCCTAGATTTTAACAAGATAATCATTCTGACCAAAATTCATGAAGATTAATTGGAAAATACAGCCTCTATCGCATACACAAGGTTTTTCTTTGATTTGACCTAGTGACCTAGTTTTTGACCCCAGATGACCTTTTTTTAAACTCGGCCTAGATTTTATGAAGGTAATCATTCTGACCAAAATTCATGAAGATTAATTGAAAAATAAAGCCTCTATTGCATACACAAGGTTTTTCTTTGATTTGACCTAGTGACCTACTTTTTGATCCCAGATAACCCCTTTTCAAATTCAGCCTAGATTTCATCAAGGTAATCATTCTGACCAAGTTTCATGAAGATCAGATGAAAAATACAGCCTCTATCGCATACACAAGCGAAATGTTGACGGACAGACATACAGACGACAGACAGACGACAGACTGACAGACAGACAGACAGACGCCGGACATCGAGTGATCAGAAAAACTCACCTGAGCATTGCTCAGGTGAGCTAATAACACAACAAGCAAATATTTAAAATGTATGTCAGAATGTCAGTTTGCATGCCAGTAAAAGAATGATATGAAAAATTATACAATAATTCAAGTCTAAAGATAAAATATATCAATCTATCCTCTATACCCTAAAATCCGCTATACCCTTAAGCACTGTATGACAATGTGTCGATTTTAAAGAGAATTCTTATAGGTTTTTTTTTTCTTTTCATAGATTTTTTTTCAAATTCACATATTTGATAGGAAAATTTATGCTAAAAACAATAAACAAATAAAACTATGGGTTACCAGGCTTGTTTTTGTGAACAATTGTTTTGAACACACCCATTGTTGCTGAAACTGTCAGCGAGTTTTCAACCTTTTCATAATCCTCTGCTTTTTCGTAAATACCAACCAAAATATACATAAAGACAGCACAATAAGGTTTATTTCTTTTTACATATTTTATTATTATACTTCTTAGATATCATAGTTACATTTGTAATACTATGTCCTTACAATAATGGGTACAAAGGAAAAATAAATGTTGTTTCCTATTCACTTATGTTAACTTTATTCATGAAAAATACCCATAGTGAAGAATATTGATTTTTAAATTTTGAAAAAAAAATGTTTCATAGACTTTTTCCCTGTTTTTCTTGTGTATGAATAATTGTATTGTGAGCATAAACATAGCTAAAAATGTATAGGTCACCGGGCTAAATTTTATGTTAAGACCGCTTGAATAAAACACCTGTTCGGACGAAAAATGGCGCGAACCTGACCAAATTGATTACATGTATATCTGCTAGAAAAAAAAGTTTAAAAAATCTTAATTCTTTCTATAACTGAATACTAAATAATCTGAAAGGTGATATTGTCTTATCAGTACTAACTCAATTGTCTAACATTATATGAACAACACTGTCTTTATACCAAAATGCGATGTGAAAACACAACCACAAAAATGGCAAGATACCTAACAGTCATGATACTTGTCAATACAACATAAACCAATATCAATATTTGATTACTGATAAAACTTATCCAAAATGTTATTTCATTCAATATTCCTCATATTAAAGGTTGTCTGTCACATGTTTCAACAAATGTTGACTTCATTTCAGTTTTCCATAGAAAGTGTAAGCTGCACAAAACGATGCGCATAAAAAACTATAGGAAATCCCTTTAACCGTACAGGGAAAATCCAACAGTAAATATAAAGTTCACTTTGATAAAATGAAACCACATAACTGAGTCAATAGTGGCCGATAGAAGCCATTAATAAACAACTATCCTGCTGTTTTGCCAATATCACAAACATTTAATTCAACTAAAGGATTTTTTTTTTAATTGACGGCTCTTGAAATGTCTTAACCGTTTATTAACAGACTCAGTCAGAGAATCATCTGCTTTTTAGCTCACCTGAGCAATGCTCAGGTGAGTTTTTCTGATCGCTCGATATCCGGCGTCTGTCGTCTGTCTGTCTGTCTGTCTGTCGTCTGTCGTCTGTCAACATTTAGCTTGTGTATGCGATAGAGGCTGTATTTTTCAACTGATCTTCATGGAATGATAACCTTGATGAAATCTAGGCCGAGTTCGAAAATGGGTCATCTCGGGTCAAAAACTAGGTCACTAGGTCAAATCAAAGAGAAACCTTGTGTATGCGATAGAGGCTGTATTTTTCAATTAATCTTCAAGAATATTGGTCAGAATGATAATCTTGATGAAATCTAGGCCGAGTTCGAAAAAGGGTCATCTCGGGTCAAAAACTAGGTCACTAGGTCAAATCAAAGAAAAACCTTGTGTATGCGATAGAGGCTGTATTTTTGAATTATTCTTCACAAATATTGGTCAGAATAATAACCTTGATGAAATCTAGGCCGAGATTGAAAATGGGTCATCTCGGATCAAAAACTAGGTCACTAGGTCAAATCAAAGAAAAACATTGTGTATGCGATAGAGGCTGTATTTTTCAACTGATCTTCATGAATATTGGTCAGAATGATTACCTTGATGAAATCTAGGCCGAGTTCGAAAATGGGTCATCTCGGGTCAAAAACTAGGTCACTAGGTCAAATCAAAGAAAAACCTTGTGTATGCGATAGAGGCGGTATTTTTTAATTGATCTTCATGAATTTTGGTCAGAATGATTAACTTGATGAAATCTAGGCCGAGTTCGAAAATGGGTCATCTGGGGTCAAAAACTAGGTCAAATCAAGGAAAAACCTTGTGTATGCGATAGAGGCTGTATTTTTCAATTGATCTTCATGAATTTTGGTCAGAATGATTACCTTGATGAAATTTAGACCAAGTTCGAAAATGGGTCATCTGGGGTCAAAAACTAGGTCACTAGGTCAAATCGAAGAAAAACCTTGTGTATGCAATAGAGGCTGTATTTTTCAACTGATCTTCATGAAATTTAGCCAGAATGATTACCTTGATAAAATCTAGGCCGATTTCGAAAATGGGTCATCTTGGGTCAAAAACTAGGTCACTAGGTCAAATCGAAGAAAAACATTGTGTATGCTATAGAGGATGTATTTTTCAATTGATCTTCATGAAATTTGGTCAGAGTGATTGCCTTGATGAAATCTAGGTCGAGTTTGAATATGGGTTATCTGAGGTCAAAAACTAGGTCACTAGGTCAAATTAAAGAAAAATATTGTGTATGCGATAGAGACTGTTTTTTTTTAATTGATTTTAATGAAATTTGGTCAGGATGATTGCCTTAATGAAATCTAGTTCGAACTTGAATATGGGTCATCTAAGGCCAAAAAACTAGGTCACCTGGTCAAATCAAAGAAAAAACTTGTGTATGTGATAGAGGCTGTATTTTTCAATTGATCTTCATGAATTTTGGTCAGAATGATTGCCTTGATAAAATCTAGGTCGAGTTTGAACATGGGTCATCTAGGGTCAAAAGCTAGGTCATATCTAAGAAAATGCTTGTTTTATCGCAAGAAACCAATTTTTTGGTCCAGTCTTAATGAAAATTGGTCAGAATATTTGTTTCCATGAAATCACTAGGTCAAACATGTTTTACACTGTTATGGTGTGTTTCTTAGGTGAGCGACCTAGGGCCATCTTGGCCCTCTTGTTTCAAATTAAAATTGGTGTATCTCAGTAACCAATGAAGATAGTGATTTGAAATGTCATTTATGCCATCAGATGGACTCGGACAATCAGGGTAGATAACTTTTGACTGAATTTATGACACATTACCTCCCTTTATTTTATGTAAATGAATATACCTCAGCAGCATGTAATGAGATTGGTTTTAAATGTTATTTAAGTCTTCCTGGGTAAGAAATAGTCATGCTAGTACAAAAATGCAGCATTTGAGCCTAGGACCCTCAAACTTGATATGGAGATTGGCCCTGACTAGTATGTGACCCATAGGACAAAAGGGACAGTTACAAGAATTGTTTTATCCTGATGATATTTAATGTGTATGCCCATGTGATCTATGTCAAAACTTGATCTTATCATTAAGAGCATTGGTACTCAGGTGAGCGATATAGGGCCATCATGGCCCTCTTGTCTTGTCTGAAATGTTTAATTTATTTCGTTGGGTTTAACGTCGCACCAACACAAACATAGGTCATTATTTTGGCAACTTTCCAGCTTTGATGGTGGAGGAAGACCCCTAAGGTGCCCCCTCCATGCATTATTTCTTCACGAGCAGGCACCTGGGTAGAACCACCGACCTTCCGTAAGCAAGCTGGATGGCTTCCTCATATGACAATCTTAAACAAGAAATATCTTTAAAAATGATGGTCGGCGAATTGTAATAAGGAAAGAAGTTTATGAATTTTTCATCTAACATTCATCTTTCATCTAACATTTTTTCGAATTGCAAAACTAAACACCGCACTTTAACAATTTAAATGGTTCTCTTTTAATTTTTCGAAAAGGTTTTGTAGGGTTGAAATTTTGTTTCGTTTATCCTTAGACAAATAATTACAGCAGTAGTTTGATGAAGATTCATGAAGCGGTTCATGAGAAAGGGGTCATTAAACGTGTTTATATTTTAGCTAAATTGGTCCCTATCCCCATTTGTAACAAAATAGCAGGAAACCTTACGATATTGTTACACATCGAGTTTGATAAAAATCCATTACATTTTAGTGGTTAATGCGAAGAAAGGCATATCTACTTTTAGCTATAGTGGTCCCTAATAGTGCCCAAGTTCCTATATGAATAAATTTGGAAGAGGACCTTATAATGATGCTCCAGACCAAGTATGACAAAGATCCACCAAGCTGTTCATGAGACGCTGTATAGAGGCATTTCTAGTTTTACCTCTAGCAGCCCCTAAAAGGGGTCAAATGTCCCAGCTGAACAAAGTTGGCTGCGGGCCTAATAGAGATGCTTCAAAAATCAAGTTTGATTAGAATACATGAGAAAAAATCAATTAAAGGATTTTTTTATTTATTATTTTTATTTATTTCTAAAATAGGACAACTGATCCCGCTTTAGCAAATAACATATTCGCTATTCATGGATCTTTGGACAATGACGTCACACCTATAAAAAAGTGAAGGTCAAGCAAAACATACAATTGTAATTATTTCAATATTTCTGTTTCATAAGCAAAGTTTGACCGTAGTCATATCACATAGATAAACTGTATGCAGCGTACCTTCATTTCAGTGTAATGAGATTCAGTCATTATATAGCATATATATAATAAAATAGATTTCAACTGAGTTCAGTATTTGCATACCATACTAAAGAAAAATATTCATATATAATAAATCAGTTAAATAATTTATAACAAATATATCAAAGCAAACAAGTACTCATTTTCATATGCAATCTGAATAAGTCACAAAAGCAAGAAACCTTTTCATATACAGACGACAATTGTAACAAGGAAAATCTTTTAAAAAGCACTTCTCTACATAAAAGACTCTTATCACACCCTTATTCATGTGATACGCAGACCGTATTCAGCTCTTTCTTTAATTTGATATATGTTGGTATTTGAACAGGTTTTTATCATATTTATTAAACTTACTTATCATTTTGAGATATATCAATATTCGTGCTAAATATACTGAGCCAAAGTTAGCTTTAAAATGTGAACAGCGTCGTTTAGGATAAACGCTTTGTCTACATTTCACTCAGCGTAGCACAATCAACAGAGTGAAAGAAATTGACACTCTCGTCCAATCAGGCAGAGTGTTGCATAAATCTTCCATTTTGATAAATTATCTATAATGCGTTATCAAGTAGTTTGATTTGCAAACTGAAGTCACGTGGCATAGGTAACGAAAACGAATTTAGACGGCGTCGCCGAAAAAATAAGATTTGAAAATAGACTATAATTATCAAGCGACAGAGAATAGCAGCGGCAACACATAAGTCAGCAGCGGTGGAAAACTTTGTTAGTGTTCGTCTCTTGTGTTTGTTGGCAACAGTGTTAGGACTGACAATGCTTCAAAGCAATTAGGATTTAAGAAAAACAATCCTTTGCTTAAATTTGAATAGTGACCTTGGGAACATTTTAGTGCCATACTAAGACATTCCCTCAATGTACATAAAAGTTATGGAGTGGAAACAATTTAAATTGACATTTAATTGTGACCTTGGCCACACACATATTCTAATAAATGGGAACATCAAGGTGTAGTAATTAAAGGAAAATCTTTCAATACATATAAACGTTATTGAGTTGGAACAACTTTTACTTAACCTTAAACAGTGACATTGACCTTTAAACGGCAATTCTAACATGATCCGCATCAGTTTCTATATAAAGAAATAGCGAAATCGCCTACACACGAATCTGCCGTTCCATTCCACTCTACGATTCTAACATGACTGAGAATCTACTCTGCTTCCGTTATTATTATATGCCGACTAAATACTCGCCTTTTTCAGTGCTAAGTAGTAGTATTAAAAACGTACACCAGAAACAAACAATTTCTAACTGAAGAATTTATTTGTTTATACGCGGAAAGCCCGAGCGGGGTCGAAGGCCCCGCGAGGGCTAGGAGCGCCTTTAGATAACATGCATGACGTATGTGAAATATATGAAACAATATTAAAAACAAATGAGAAAAATATTTCCAATACCATGCAACTCAAATTTCGTCTCCAGCTGTCATCGGGCCGCCATTTTGAAAGTCTTGATTATTTAGGTGCTTATTGGTCAAAGTGAGACGCAATCGCTCATTGAGTAAGATCGGAAATGTTCACTTTTGGAAAATTTAAATACGACAATATTTACGACAAACTAAATGTGTGTAAATTTATTTTTACGGACAATTTTATCAATCTGTCACCGGTCTGATTTATACGAAGAAAGATTACTTGAAAAAATGAGCGAACAACCACGTGCACGCTACAAAACAAATTTGCCGCTATATGACGTCATCGGCGTCAGTGGGAACATTTCTACGGTCCAAGATTGATATGACATAATACACTTGAAGGTACTGAAATATTGTGAGCGATGAAAAGTCCTACATTCACCTGTTTATTTAACTGCATACATTACACTGACTAACTGTCGGGAAAATGCAGGTCATACAAATGTCTAAGCAGTTATCAAATTGCCAAATGTTTTATTCTTGAAGTATGAGAATGCCACTGGTATGAGACAATGTTAGCTGATTTTTGCTTCAATTAATGAAAGTAATGCAAACATAATTACTGTATTTTCCTTGTAATTATTTCATGAAATTTATATGCATGATAGTTATTTTAACTGGAACTTTACTGAACTACAGGCTGCACATTTAAATTTTCTATTTGCACGCAGTTGGTGAAGAAAAACCATATATATGATAATAAGAGGGCTTTTAAAGTTTACTAGTTTAGAAATGAAAAATAAAGTGCAAGCAGTAACAGCAACCACCCAAGTAAGTCAAACAGACATAATTTATTATGTTAAAGAAAAGTATTTAAGGAACAAATACTTTGCTTTTCATAACATAACGCTAAATGTGACATACAGGTTTGAGCTGAATGTTCTTACTGCTTGCACCTTATTTTTCATTTTTAATTAAGAAATATACGATCGCAAATTTGATAAATGATAAACAGGAAACTGTACGCCCTAACTGGAAGTTTTGATCAAATTCTTGTTTTTTTTCGGGACTGATGAATGATAATACATCGAGTTTTTCTCTAATTCAAAGGGTCCCTTAGAAGGTTCCATTCTCTATCGCCAAATATGGGATTTATTCCCAGTTGTAGCAGTGAAAATACCCGATTTTGAGAAAAAATATATATAATTATGTCAATCTTTGAGTCATAAGTAAAATACTTTTCCAATGAGAGAAAATGAAAGCTGACAATTTTTTTTAAAAAAAAAATACCATATATTTTCCCCAAATTTGTAGAATTCATGAGTCATTTATTCCAAATTTGCAGATTTTCTAAACTAGTTAAACTAATTCTTGAGTCATTTATTCCCATTTTCTAGAATTTTTAAACTATTTAACTAATTTTGCACTATTTAAACAGTACCTGACCTATTCCCGTAACAGTGAAAAAAATGCTAAAATAAATGAAAGACTTGAGATTTTATTTACTTCACAACAGCGGGTGTTAAGTGCTGTGTGGCGGCCGTAAAAAGTCGCCCCGACTTCATCTCAGTGTTGTTATATTTTCTGGTCCTTCGGGATCATTGATTTCAACTCATTTAGATTTGAAGATTGAATACTGCTTAAGTCGGTGCTAGGGGGCGTGGGCAGTGTTGCATTTTCCATTACTGCTCATGAACAGACTCAATCAAACCGAGTCTGCAATTTTCACTGTTTGCCTTGTTTTCGGTGCTTCCGAGGGATCTACTTTTCAGATTTTATTTACTTCACAACAGCGGGTGTTAAGTGCTGTGTGGCGGCCGTAAAAAGTCGCCCCGACTTCATCTCAGTGTTGTTATATTTTCTGGTCCTTCGGGATCATTGATTTCAACTCATTTAGATTTGAAGATTGAATACTGCTTAAGTCGGTGCTAGGGGGCGTGGGCAGTGTTGCATTTTCCATTACTGCTCATGAACAGACTCAATCAAACCGAGTCTGCAATTTTCACTGTTTGTCTTGTTTTCGGTGCTTCCGAGGGATCTACTTTTCAGATTTGATATTTTATTTAGTATTTAAGACATGGAATGTGCTAATGAATTTCCTTTTGCTGAGTGAGTAAATAAATAACGATGACTACCAGAAAATTCATATTCAATATGCCTCGAACCAGAGTGAGAGCTAATTATAAGTAAGATATTAAAAATAACATAATGACGGCATCTATATTTATGACAACTAATCATATCTTTTTACCAGCAATTGTCTTGTACACTGGTAATACATTTCATAATAGTATATGTATATTGACAACTGGACATTTTTACTCCGGGTCTAGAGGTCCGGTGACCGGACCCCTAGCCACTTCCTCACTTTGCAAGTTTACTTGTATTAACAGAACTATAATTGGATTAAGTTTAAAATAGCACACATTGTATTCAAGTACAGATAAACACAGTATAAATGTGTAATGGGACTAATGGCTGCTTTTAAACAAATAACTGGAACAACAGGACTTTTAATTATGAATAAACTTAAATTATATATTCAGTAAAGTTAATAATATTTGATGAGGCTTTTATTTATTCGGAGTTAATGTAGATAAAATATTTTCAAGCAAAAGATGGCTATTTGATATCTTCAAGTATTTCTAAGTTCACACTCAATTTCAACGAAAGCTTAAAGTGAATAATTCTCTGGGTAGCCTCCTGGAAAAAAGCATTCACTGGTAGCATTTTGTTACCTTTCAAGGACGACTATATTAACCTGAGTTTGCTGTCAATATGGTTGCACATAGTCCAGACTCATACAAATTATTTTACTATTTTATCCACCAAATACATAACACAGTTTTTCATGAATTGCATCTTTACTGTAAAGACTTTATTAAGCTTAATTTAACTTGTAACGGGCTTTACGCGTCATAGGTAGCACCTAATTTTATATTATGTTTACCTTAAGAAAATGTTTCAGCCAGTCTAGACAGTGCTGCAACATTAGTGCTTTGTATCTGGTCGTGTACGTAGTAAATAGGGGATGAAAATCCACGAGACGGTAACGTCCGTATATAGTTATTCGTCTTTGTTGTCTGCATATACTGAGACATTTTTTTCGATGTTTTCCTGTTCCGGTTTATGTACAAAACGCAGACTGGTTGTCTGCAAGAACATCCGAGCATCCGAATCAGTCACAGAAATTCGTAAACCGCACCAACATGATTCTTTTTCGTAATGAAAACTGTACATGCAACTGAAAAACACTTTTAAAACAGTAAGAAAGTGTAAAGGCTGTCAAGTTTCTACGTGGATTGCAAACAAACAAACAAAAAATCCTAAGCAAGTGCGAGAACGCGGTGAATGACGTCACCGTCAAGGCTTCGCATAAATTTGGCAAAGTATGATATTCGCTGTAAAAGGTATGATGGCACTAAATGTAAACTGTTTAGAGCGAAGTTTCACTTTCTTTTGAGTGTTGGTTATTTCTTCGTAAGTAGATATATAAAAGATAAATCCCCATGCTAGGCAGTGCCTTAATTCATATTAATTTCTGCGTTGTAGGCGCCACAAATATCGACTGGATTCTACTTTGACAGTAAATGAATTATAATTCTTCCTGACTCAAGTGTTTGCGTGTTTATATGCCGCAATGTTCTGGTGTGTATGTTCTAGTGTCACCATAGGTGACGTGTACTATTTTTAGAAATTGCAATGAAGTATTTACATCTGATTTCTATGTCCAACCTTAGATGTTATTGAAAATACATTTTTACAGCAGTAACTACTTAATAATTTAATTAAAAGTTACTGAATATGGGAAAATTCCGTTTCATGCAACGCTTTCCATTCGTGGGTAGGTATTATAATAGCATATGGCCAGTCGAATGACGTATCGAGCTAAAATGTAGTGCTGTAAAATGCAAAGAATTTGCGTGGTTAGAATAGAAATAATAAATACGATCCAAAGATTTTATCAGTTAATAAAATATGGGCAGGAGTTAGGATGCGTAATAATTAAATCACGAGTGCAGCACCCATGATTTAATTATTACGCATCCGCACACATGATTTAATTATTACGCATCCGAACTCCTGCCCATATTTTATTAACTGATAAAATATAGAGACATATTTATTATTTCTTTAGTATAGATCATGTGTTGACAAATTGTCACATCGTAGGGAACGTTTGTGTGTAGACCTAAAATAATCCATAAATACATATAAAAGTTGTGGAATGGAAACAATTTTACTTGACCTTCAATAGTGACTTTGACCTACATGTGTAGATCATTAACGTGCATACTCTACGCATTGCCTGCTAGTCACATACAAAGTTTATGAACCTAGCTTGGATACTTTTTGAGTAATTGCAGAATCCAGATTTGCAGACGGACAGAGGGCATTCCTATAGTCCCCTCCAGGCACCATATCAACAGTAAAAGTTGTAAATGAAAGGCAGTATTACAGGTTAATTGTGAAAATGTTGATAGTGCATACAAACAAATACATTAGTAAATCGAATTAATTTTTTTTAGATCTTCAATAGAAAAAGTCTACATCAAAAATGCACAAAGCGTTAAGAAAATGTCCCTTCTCTCTACAAAGATCAGTTGTCAATATCATTGTTAACATTTCAACCTGAAGGACAATAATAATTTCTGCACGAATACATGTCAGACGAGCAGTTTTAAATGACATATAGAAGAAATGATCATTAACAATCAATGTTGTTCCGATAGTCAACCATTGTATATCGTACTTTCTTTTTGGGACAGCGAATAAATATTTTAATATCTTTTAGTACATTTTTATAAGCGACAACAAACTTTAGCTATTATAATATTACTCTATTTGAATATCAATTTTATTTATATATTGATAACCAAAGTACAAATTATTAGATATTTCATATTTGAGTCAGTAATTTTTATAAACATCCAAGCAATATTTTACTGCTTTGAATGTTAAAAATTAAATGTCGAACTTTAGGAAAGCGTGCGTGTGCGTTAGGCTTTAATGTCTTTTTCAACAATTTGTCCGTCATACAAACGTCAGTGTTTATTGGTTGCAGTGAGCGAAATGTCTAACATTATAGTGCTAACTCACCAGAATATATCACCGAAGACAAGCGGCATGATACCCCACCCACCCAGTCACATTATACCGACACAGGGCTCACCAGTATCCTCTTAAAGCTGAGTGCCAAGCGAGTAAGCTACTAGTGCCACTTTTTACGTCTTTGGTGAGATACGGTCAGGACCCACGACCTCACGCACTCAAAGCGGGCGCTCTACCACTAGGCTACCGGGGCCGTATATTAGGAATCTTATGTTAATAAAAATAATAAATAAAATGAGAATAATTATGTTAGCCATATTAACAGTGAATATTAGAAAGGGTTCCAATTGATAAAGCATGCGCGGAAAGACTGAAATACAGCAGTCATAATATAAACACTAACAAGGACTCGGTAAAATCGAATGACGCTCCCCGATGCATTTGCTTGTCCCAATATTGGGAATAACGTATTAGAAACCATAAAAATTGGAGATAATAAAAAGAAGAAATTTGAATAAAGGGAGATCATTGAAACTACCATTGTTATTTTTACCTGCCATTTTTGTTACCTGTGTGATCAGACTGCTGTGTCTAGAAAGTCACTGCACACACAAAGTGATTGGTATGCATTATTTTATATAATGAAGGGAGATTATTCAAAACCTAGGTAAGGTAGTATTATGGTTCTTTGACACTGCAATTTCTGTCAAAAGCGGCATCTATCATTTTGTAAAGTTTCAATGAAATGCCATTAACACTTTTTAAATAATGTTCCGGACAAGCCTTATTTTATATAATAAAGAAAGTTAATCCAAAAACTAGGTAAGGAAGAGTAATGATTCCTTAATAATGCACTTTTGTTCTATGGCCATTATCGTTTTGTGAAATTTCAACTTCTGAAGTTATGCTCCGGACAAGACTTATTTTGAATAATAAAGGGAGATAATTCAAAAACTAGGTAAGGTAGAGTTCTGATTCTTTGACACTGTACTTTGTCTTAATGGCCTCTATGATTATTTGAAGATTCAGTTAAAAGCTGTCATTACTTTTCAAGTTATACTCCGGACAAATACTACTTTTACAGCTATCTAAAATATTTTCAAACAATTCTAATCGACATTTTTCGCTTCACGGTTTATGTAATACCGACATACTTCTTAAATTACATATGAATATCAACTAACTGCGAATGAGTGTGAAAGGCAGTGCAAATGAAAGTCAAATATAATATGAAAGTACTATTAACATCAATGTTCTGATCCAAAATAAGTAAATAAATGTTTTCTAACATCATAATTGACATGGAGTAACTTCAGCACTGTAAACGGCATTATTTAACACCAGCCTGTTTAAAAATATCACAACAAAATAATCTCAACTGCGAAACGATTGTATGTATTTATAATAAAAAGTGTAAAGATATATTTTGTGGCCTGTTTTGTAAGTTGCTGTTCTTAATTCAAATTATTCATTGAATGTGTAATTCTGCAGGCTTGTTTTACAATTTTGCTCTTTATTGAATTGATACTGGAATGTAATTTGGCTTGCGTTTTACTGTCTTTGTCCATTTAAAAAATTAATACTGGAATGTGTAATTCTGTTTTTGCTTTTTAATTGAATTAATACTTGAATGTGTAATTCGGCCTGCTTATTGAAGTCTTTGCTCTTTAATTGAGTTAATGCTGATAGCTTGTACGGTAAATAGAAAACAGTGCCACCAGTCATTTTACTTTCTCCTGTACTGAATGTAATTGAATATGGCGGACAATGGACAGTTTTGAAAACGACAGGGATAAAATAAATTGGATATTTGGTATATCTAAGATGAAACGTGAAACTCAGTTAGATATTTTTGAGTAATTATATGTGTCTTATCGGATTTTGATTATTTTATGACAGAATAAGGCATCAAATGCGGTTTTTAGTGTTCCAACTAGCAACAGATTTCAAATCCTGCAGGACCGGGAAAATGTAAATATGACAATGGATCATTCATCGGACAAACAGGATTTTATTCATAGTTGTTCTGGTGATAAACTTGTACATATATTTGACGAGTTACGTTTCATTCGAACTGAGCAGGTTGGCTGTGGTAGAGGTATTTGTTCCTTACAAGAATCCTTTGCGAGCATAAATGAAAAAGTCGCTCAGGTGATACACACTACAAATGTACAAACTGAGTTTTTAAAGACACTGGCATACAAATGGATTGATACCGAAGCTAGATCTAGACGCAATAATTTGATATTTCGTGGATTTGTTGAGAATATTGGCGAGAACTGTTTTGATATCATTGGTGACTTTTTAGAAAATAGGTTAGATATTGATCGCAGAGATATTTACATCACCAGAGCACATCGCCTCGGGGCAAAAAATCAAAACAAACGTATACAAAGTAGGCCGATCATAGTCAATTTCAGAGATTTCGGAGATAAAGAGTATATTATGGGGAGAGTGAAGAGATTGAAAGGCACTCCATTCTCAGTTGACGTTGATTTGCCACGTGAAATACAACAAGCTAGATCGCGTTTGTGGCCGATGTATAAAAACTGTGATCAAATGGATAGGTTCGCTAATTATTCACTTGCCTCTCACCTGAGGGTTCGAAGACTCATTTAGGGTGTTAAATTGTAAATGTGAAGTAATCTAGATTATTTGCATGAACGTCAAGTCTTTTCATATCATTTAATACGTTTTTGTAAATCCTGCGGTTGCTCAGCCAGGAGATATATAGACTTCTTCAAACAGGTTGTCGATGAAGAAGGCGGACCCTGCATACTAGAACGTTACTATTGTTTAGATCTCTTTTACTCTAACAGTCAGATTTGAAAGGAGCTGTTATGTTGTAATATTGTCTTTCAGTTAAAATCGATCAATCCGAGAATGCAATCCATCTAAATACGTTAACATATTCTGGCGCTGTCATTTCCGTTTAGAATTTATGCTTTACAAGTTGCTGTAATGTTTTATATATATCAGAAAGTTAGCATACATGCAAAATAAACAAAATCTTCGAAAACATTGCACTTGATCAGCTTTCAAAGAACATTCATTTACATTATTATACAAAAGTGTCTTAAAAATGTTTTATATTGCATTTGGAAGCATATACGTGACGGTCAATAAAATCGAAATAAATAGCCTCCTTGGAGATATAGACAGGTGATATATGATAGTACGTTATTTCAAGGTCGGCGTGCTTACCTATTTCCTACAAGTTGTACTTGGAGGTCATCCATATGTGATAATTGGTTATAATGTATGTCTAAAAGACAACAAATGGTATAAGTTCTATAGGGTTATTACTCGGTTCAGTTAACTTATTATTTGAAAACTCATAAGGAACGGCTATTGCGGTGATTTGAAATGTTTCTTTATGGTAATTATACAGTGTCACGCGACAACATTACCAACTTATCCCTATGTATTGTTTTATGCTTTTGTTCATAATTACCAAATTGCCAATGATTCTGTAATTCATTTATGACAATGTGTCGATTTTAACTGTACAAGGAAAAACAAACTGTTTGCAAATACACATGTATAAAGTGTGTTAGTGAGTCAGTAGCCATGAATAAACAATTATCATGCTGTTTTGTCAGTAGCGTAATCATTACATTTACCTACAGTACAATTAAATGAGTTTTCTTTTAAATTTGGCAGGAAAGGAGGAAGGAAAGATTTATTTGGGACTAAAATAAATTAAATGTATTTGTTTCATAGACTGAAGCCGATCCTTGCGGACGTGAGGGCAGTTGCTCATTTCTTTACTATTTATTAACAGACTCAATCGGACCAGGGTTGTCCGCTTTTCTTGTCTGAAATGACCTGTTATAGATGATGCATATATTGTTAGTTACCGAGTAAATTACCGTTAGCAAAGACCACTGGCACCAGAACAGAAAGAAAACGCCTCTGTACATGTTATACCCTACCCCTAGATATTCTATAAGAACCATGATCATGAACGGGAAAATATACTAACCCGTTTCAGTCGTACATTTCTCAACTTAAACGCGCAGTTCGGTGAATGGTACTACCTAGTATATTGAACAGGCGATAATTTATCTTCCATCGTGCACCAGTCACATTGTCTCAATATTTCATATTGCTGAGATTATCAACATATTTTATGCTTTCATCAACGTTACAGAAAAAAACTTGCTTGACCTTCCCTAATGAACATCCGGTCTAGAGGTCACGGCAGTGTGCACATGTTCGGCGAAATGTAAACAAACAAAAACAGAATTACAATTTTACACTAAAACTCGAAATGATGAATGAAATTCATCTTGTATATGATCTTTAATTTGAAATCGTACATTGGTCTGCATCTGTTCTGTTTATTTTATGCATTTTGCACATTTATGCTGCATTTTCACATTTTAGCGAACACGTGTAGTAAAATGACGATTGGCATACATTTTCACATCAGCCAATCATAATAGTTTTGTAATCTAGAACGGAACTTCACCAGGGAAGTTCAAGCAAGATTTTTTGTGTAACGTTGAAATAACTATAAACTACGCGTTGTTTTCTAAGATAAGATGTATTGAAGAAATTTGACCGGTACACAATGGAAGATAAATCATCACTTGTTTGATATCCATAGTACATATTTACCGAACTGCATGGTTTAGGTATGAAATGCGCGATTGAAACTGGTTAGTATATTTTCTCGTTCATGACCATGGTTCTTATAGAATACCTAGGGGTAGGGTATAACATGTACAGAGGCATTTTCTTTCTGTTCTGGTGCCAGTGGCAAAGACAAAAAGTTTAACATTATTTCTGATACTTTCGATAAATATACGTATTTATAAAAATAAGATTTGGAAATAGACTATAACAAGTGACCGGGTATAGCAGTGGCAATACAAATATCCCCAACCGGTGGAAAAGTTTTACTTTGTTAGTGTTCGTTCCTTGGGGTAAGGAAACAATCTTTACTTAAATTCAATAGTTACTTTGACCTACAAGCATAGATCATGTACGCGACAAATTATCATCATGAGGAACATTTGTCTGCAGTACTAAAACATTCCATCAATGCACATAAAAGTGATTGAGCGCAAACAATTTTATTTGGCCTTCAATAGTGACTTCGACCTTTGACCAGGACTATGGGGCATGTGTGCGACACATATTGAAATTATAGGAATGTGTCTGTGTAGTAAATATGAAAATTCCTTCAATGAAATATAGAGGTTATGGAGTAGAAAAACAAGATAAATTGATCTAAACTGTGACCCTGACCTAAAACTGACAAATATAGACCATGTGTTGACACATTGTCATCATAAAGGGGAACGTTTGTATGTAGAGCTTAAATAATCCATCAATGCATATAAAAGTTATGGAAATGAAACAGTCTTTCCTTGACCTTCAATAGTGACGATGACCTTTGACCTACAAGCATAGGTTTTGTACATGCATAATTTACGTATTGCTTGCTACTCACATATCAAGTCGTTTGAACCTAGTTTGTATACTTTCTGAATAAGTGCAAATTCCATATTTGTGGCCGGACAGGCGGGAAGACTGATAAAGGGTATTCCTATATTCCCTTTCGGGAACCATATCATACAGCATGATAATGAAAAAACAACTTATTGGGTTTAATAAAAGTAAACGTTAGCAAAGAAACAATTAATTATTCAAAAAAGCAGGCTGAAATAAGTGCGACGAAAGTTACCTAAACTATGTGTGTTTATCCCCGTTGTTTTTTCCTTGAAAGCCCTTAATCCATTGTCAATTTATTCAGTTAATATCTTTAGATATTCATATCTATTAAACACTTTAAACTTTCCTCGTGTTTTTGCACTTTGTAGAATTATTTTATTTGAACACAATTATTTAACTCATATATGTAAAATGAGAACGGATTTCTTATTTTCCTACAAACATAATTGTACAGGTATATGAATTTAATATTTAAATCAGTAGAACATATAAAGCATATTCCTCCTCCGATATAAGTATGAGAATGGTTGCGACAACAAACTTTAGCTATATTATAATATTACTCTATTAGAATATCGATTTTATAAAATATCTTAAGATTAAATTACCACGGAAAGCATATCTGAATTTACATATAAGAAAACACGTGTTTAACAATCAATTGAACAATTAATGTTAGTGTGCCATTTTCACTCATTAGTTACGTGATTTATATATTGATAACAAATAATTAGATATTCTATATTGGAGTCAGTACTTTTTTAATTTAACGTCCAATCAATATTTTATTACATTGAATGTCGAACATTAGGAACACCTGTGTGTGCATATGTGTGTGTTAGGCTTTAACGTCTTTTTCAACAATTTGTCCGTAATAAACGAAGGTGTTTATTTGTAGCAGTAAGCGCAATGCCTAACTTTATAGTGCTGTCTCACTAGAATATCACGCCGAAGACTAGCGGCATGATACCCGCATCCAGTCACATTATACTGACACAGGCATATCTTCTTAATGCTGAGCGCCGAGCGAGGAAGCTGCTAATACCATTTCTACGTCTTTGTTCTGACACGGTCAGAAATAGAAAACACGACCTCTCGCACTCAAAGCGGGCGCTCTACCACTAGGTTACCAAGGCGGTATATTAAAAATCTTAAGTTAATAAAAATAACATATACAATGAGAAAGATCAGAGAAGCAATGTAAACAGTGAATATTAGAAAGGTTCCAATGGATAAAGCATGCGCGGAAATTTTGTGTAGAAATACAGGAGTCATAAAGTAAACACTAAAAATAGAATATACAGGATGGCATCGGAGGAGAGAACATGTAAGTAGTGAAAATAACTACATACACAATGGCAATGTAGGAGTCAAACTAAAGCTATTAGAAATTTAGAATAAAAATAAATATGATGGCTACAGAGAAGCCAGAATGTAAATACTGAAAATAGAAATAAACAGGATGGTAAAGGAGGAGGCAGAATTTATTTTTTAGAATTAGTATATACTGGGATTTAGTGGCGCAGTGATTAACAAATTGAACTTGAACGCCAGCGGTCCGGGTTCGATTCCCGGTCGCGGCTGATGTCACGACTTGTGTTCAGTGCTAGGTGATTTACTTGAATTGGTACTGTTTCCAGCAGTATCGGCCTAGACTGGATGTTTGCTAGGTAAATATGACAGCTACCGTGGGCTCGGCTGGAAATAAGATTGTGACTTCCGTCGACTACGTTAAGAAGAAACTTTACTTTACCATTTTTTGGATGGCAACAAGGCAGTCAGAATGTAAATATTTAGATACACCGCATGTTAACGGGGGAGTCAAAAGGTAAATATTGATAACTAAAATACACGTTCGGCAACGAAGGAGTCAAACTTGACATTTATAACTTAAATACACAAAGACTCAGTACAGTAGCCAGACATAAATTTTAACCGGGGCATTGTAGAGGTATCCGGGTATTTCCTCCCCCTGAAAGAAATTGGGATATGTGAGCAATTTCCTGCGTTTTCTGGTTCTAAGTCCGTTCGTTTTCTCTAAAAGTGCAACCGCGCAACTGAAGTGAACAAATTTGATGATGTTAAGACGGAGGACATTTTCGCAAATTCAATTGATGAATCCTTTAAAAGGCCGTAAAAGACTACTTTGCGACACGGATATTTGTACGAGTATTGTCTTGACATATACACTTTTTAAGAAATTACAAATTAAGAGCCTTCAATAGCTTTCTAGGTTGGATATATCAAATTGCTAAGCAGGGGTCCGTTTTTCTTGATGCTAAGACGGGGGCATGATTCAATGATTTGGTAATGGAAGTCTTCTGTATTTCATTAACCCGCTTCATTTACTGCTTACTATAAGAAAACTCCCGTTGTATATATGTTAAAATTCAAATGGTCATGACAAATGAAACTTTTTACCGACTGTGAACTGTGAAAGTTTACCTAAGGTGAAATACTTAATTTGACTGATTTAATGAGAAATTCAGCAATTTTCACTCTATGGTGTCGGCCCGGTACAATTTCTCTTTTGCTGTATAGTAAAACAAGCACTTTTGGACATGGACTCAGCGGCGAATTTCACAACAAGTTTACAGCATTGAGAGTTTTGTATTTCTGAAGATGAATAATGTTAATAAATCATAAAGAAGAAACAATATCACCAACAACTTCTTTGCTACATTATTCAGTCACTCTTTATGATTTCCAACCCGCATCTGTCATGGTCGCCAGTCTGGAATAGTTTTTAATCCTTCCGCACAGAAATGTTGTCCTTGAAAAAACACGGACAAAACAACTGTTAAAGACATAGTAAATGACACAAAATGTTTAACAAGTGAAAGCAGAGATGGCTTCAAATCGGGAACTTCAAATTTTAAGTAGTTAACTGCTTCCTAGGATACAACGACCCTGTAGTACTTCAATACCTGGGTGACACCCATCTTAATAGTTTTATTACGTTTCCAGGTAGGCTTTGGAAAAATAGTAAGTCTGCTTTTATCGCATTGGTTTTGTCTTCATTGTTTAAGTTCGTTTGCTTCTTTTGGTTTAACTTTCGATAACTCTAGCTACAAGAGGTCTCTAAAGTTCTTACTTTTGCTTTGCTTCTTAAGGCAACCACTGAAATGGTTGGGAATCTGCACAGCAACGGTAGTCTCATTTTTCTTTTCTTTTTTAGATCATAATGGTGTGCTGTTTTTATCGCTTTTGTGGGAATACATATCTGAACTGCAGTTTGAAATAAATTATCAAACTTTCGAATGTTATTTAGATACATGTATTGAATAATCAGTCTTATGTGCCAGTAATTTCTTCACATGTGTTGTGAAATCATAGTAAATGTTCGAAGGTTAAAGTTTAAAGAACTTTTTTTTTTTAAACATTGAATTACAACAAAAGCAAACTTAATTCAGACCCAATATTTATCATAAAACACATTACTTATTACTGGTTTAATATACGCAGTGATCATTTTGATACTTAATCATACTATAAAGAGGTCGACTGCCTCAATTGTCCAGTTGTAAATATAATCTGAAAAGTAGATCCCTCGGAAGCACCGGAAACAATGCAAACAGTGAAAATTGCAGACTCGGTTTGATTGAGTCTGTTCATGAGCAGTAATGGAAAATGCAACACTGCCCACGCCCCCTAGCACCGGCTTAAGCAGTATTCAATCTTCAAATCTAAATGAGTTGAAATCAATGATCCCGAAGGACCAGAAAATATAACATAAATGTAAGATCTCTCTCACAGACGACCATGATTCGAGGCCCTAAACCGACTATGTCTCTTATGAAAGAAAGTGGACATTTCTTTTAAGAAGATTTGAATATGATGCCGGTTCTTCGCAGGAACAATGGTTCGATAAACTGATCACAATACAACTGGAGTTAAATTTCATAAAATGGAAATTAAATAAAGACAAATAAGTTAAAATTGTGTATGCAAAAACGTTGACACTATCAAGTTTCTCAGTACGTTGTTGCAAAAATATATTGACACAGAAAAAGAATTTAAGCATACATGTAAATTAGTCGATCTGCAAAAAAGATGAGAATCGGTTTCGAGCGTATACATCGCAGGCCAGTACTTCATTCAAACGACTTGGGACATTTTACAGGCTCAGTATAATGATATTCTGTGGGTTGTATAGGCTATTCGATAAAACAAAATGTGAAGTTGGACACCAAAGCATACTGTATGGGAATGATTAAGGGTCATTGAAACACAAGACCAAAATATCCACCCTTTATGGTCTCATGCAAACCATGGCATATCAGCTGTGAAAGGTGTAAAAAGGAGATGGACAAAATGTGCAATGCTTAATATATGCTAATGTAAGGTCGTAATATACTGGTAATAATATTAGTCTCACCAAGAAAGACCAATTGCCGCAGTTCAATGAAAAGGTCCATGATTTCTGTCGCCTCTTTCTCGAAATTAAGCCACGCAGAAGGCTTTTTCTGGAATATGTCTTTCCACATTCCTGGCATACAAATGTCGGAAATGTAAATTTATGCACTTTAGTACTGCACTGATAATATTTCATATTTTTTAAACAAGTGTGGTGTAACAGGGTCTAAGTTCACTATTCTTACTACAACAATAACAACTCTGTTCTGTATGATAACTACTATTTAATATTGTACTAAATTCTAAGATAATATTTACATCAATGTCTTTCTTCATAATTCTCTAACACCGTTCTCTAACAATTTCTCAGTTGTTAACAGAACTTCAATTCATCGACATAATTACTTCAACGTTAATTGCCTCGGTCTTTATCTAACTAATTCATTTTGCTAGTATCGAACATACGCATCTAACCTAACTGAGTACCAGAATGATACTAAAGCTCTGCCTCAAAGTATGCTGTATTTAAGGAAAACTGTCTATCGGATGACTAAAATGTTTTTCTCGGAGCACACATGCAAAATGACCATTAGAAAATAAACATGTCATAATTCCTATTTAGTCAGCTTGTCAAAACAATTAGTAACTGAACAAAAACAACAATCATGACGTGGACAGAGGGTAGTTAACTTGGGCGAGATATCATGACCTGTCACTTTCTCATATGACCAAGTGCTGAAATTATTTTAAGTAGCATTCCGAAATTCTTTCGTGTGTGACTTATAACTGACCATAATGCTTATCTAATAAGTATAATGAATTCTTAAAGTCATTATACAACACAAGAAAGGACATTCCGATCAAAATGTCTTAAAATAAGATATCTGGAAATACCATAGATATTTTATGACAAACGAAACCAGTACAATTTCCGATTTCTTTTGACAACTGTTACTGACACTCATGTCAGATGCGCAAATATATTTTATTCAGCCGAAAAAAGAATTCAAAGTTACCGCGACTGAAATAGAATTAAATATAAACTGTTGCTTTTTCAAAAACTTAACAGTATTTGTTACAAAGGTTACAAAGATCTAGACATGACGTTTTAGTCGACCTAGAAATGTAGTACATAAAGGGAAAGTTGGTGCATTTTCAATAAAAGCAGTCAAATTAAGGTATAGGTCCATATTTTGGAGAAAAAAGTTCGAACGTCATCAAATCATAGAAAGAAAGAAAGCATTGTTTTACATGAAAATTTAACAGCTTATAAAACATTTATATTACTCTACAAAATCATTTTCAATTTGCTGATATATGTTTTGAATTCCGGAAAGGGACTGCATGAAAGGGCCACGCTTCTGGACAGTTCAGCGGATTTAAAAACTCAATTTTTTTAAAAGCTGTTACAGGTCTTCGTTGTGATGCATTTGCAACATCGTGCGAGTGTTTAAACTTAACATAACTAGGTAAAACATCGCTTTTGACAATTGTTTACATTTTTTCTTTACAAATGGCATTCTCATTTAAAGGGGGACAACTCATTAAGAATAGTTTAAGTATCCAACTCTGTAGGACAGAACAGTAAAACATGTATTGGACAGATAAGTTGTTTGTCGTGGTACTTTTCATTTACTAAAAAAATCTGTCGTTTTGTGATATACTGATAAACCTTAAGTACTAAGTACATCACCTTAGGTAAAATTCCACAGTTTACACTCGGCGAATGTCATAACCATTTGAATTTTACTACACATATAATGAAATTTTTAGCTCACCTGAGCACGAAGTACTCGGGGTGAGTGATTGTGACCGCTCACCGTCCGGCGTCCGTCCGTCCGTCCGTACGTCAGTCCACACTGATGTTCCATGGATGGTTCTCTTTAAAAATTGTTCAAAGAATTGAATTCCATACTGAACTCTGGTTGCCATGGCAACCAAAAGGAAAAACTTGAAAAATCTTCTTCTCAAAAACCAGAAGGCCTAGAGCTTAGATATTTGGTGTGAAGCATTGCCTAGTAGACCTATACCAAGTCTGTTCAAATCATGACCCCGAGGTCAAAATTGACCCCGCCCCTGGGGTCACTTGATTTTACATAGGAAAATCTTAAAAAAATCTTTTTCTCAAAATACAGAAGCCCTAGAGCTTAGTTGTTTGACATGTAGCATTGCCTAATGGATCTCTACTAAAGTTGTTCAAATCATGACCGTGGGGTCAAAATTGACCCCGCCGCAGAGGTCACTTGATTTTACATAGGAAATCGTCAAAAAATTTCTAAAAATAAACCTGAAGACCTAGAGCTTAGATATTTCACGTGTAGCATTACCTTACATAGGAAAATCTTAAAAAAATCTTCTTCTCAAAAAACAGAAGCCCTAGAGCTTAGTTATTTGACATGTAGCATTGCCTAATGGACCTCTACAAAATTTATTCGATTCATGACCCCTGGGGTCAAAATTGACCCGCCCCAGGGGTCAATTGATTTTACATAGGAAAATCTTCAAAAAAATTCTAAAAATAGACCAGAATTCCTAGATCTTAGATATTTGACATGTAGCATTGCCTAGCAGTCTTCTACAAATTTTTTTCAAATCATGACCCCCAGGGTCAAATTGACCCCGCCCCATGGGGTTTCTTGATTGTACATAGAAAAATCTTCAAAATTTTCTAAAAATAAACCAGAAGGCCTAGAGCTTAGATATTTGATATGTAGCATTGCCTAGTAGACCTCTACAAAATTTGTTCAAATCATGACCCCCGGGGTCAAAATTGACCCCGCCCCAGGGGTCACTTGATTTTACATGGGAAAATCTTCAACAATTTTCTAAACATAAACCAGAAGGCCTAGAGCTTAGATATTTGACATGTAGCATTGCCTAGTGGACCTCTACAAAATTTGTTCAAACATGATCCCCGGGGTCAAAATTGACCCCGCCCCAGGGGTCACTTGATTTTACATAGGAAAATCTTCAAAAAATTTCTAAAAATAAACCAGAAGGCCTAGATCTGAGATATTTGACATGTAGCATTGCCTAGTAGACTTCTACATTATTGTTTTCAAATCATGACCCCGGGGTCAAATTGACCCCGCCCCATGGGGTTTCTTGATTGTACATAGAAAAATCTTCAAAATTTTCTAAAAATAAACCAGAAGGCCTAGAGCACAGATATTTGACGTGTAGCATTGCCTAGAAGACCTCTACAAAATTTGTTCAAATCATGACCCCAGGGGTCAAAATTGACCCCGCTCAAGGGCTCACTTGATTTTACATAGGAAAATCTTCAAAATTTTCTATAAAAACCCAAGAAGGCTTAGAGCTTAGATATTTGACCTGTAGCATTGCCTAGTGGACCTCTACAAAAGTTGTTTAAATCTTGACCCCCTCAGGGTCAAATTGACACAGCCCCAGGGGTTACTTGATTGTACATCGGAAAATCTTAAAAATCTAAAAATCATTAGTCTGACATTTGAAACATGTAGCTCATATTACTCTGGTGAGCGATCCAGGGTCATCATGACCCTCTTGTTCTTAAAGTAAGCAGTATAAACATAAATGAAGTAGGTAAATGAAATGCAAAAGACTTTCAATAACAAATCTTTGAATCAAACCCCCGTCTTAAAATCAAGAAAAACGGAACCCTGCTTAGCAATTTGATAAATCCGACCTAGAAAGCTATTGAAGGCTCTTAATTTGTAATTTCGTAAAGTGTATATGTCAAGACAATACTCGTACAAATATGCGTGTCGCAAAATAGTCTTTTACGGCCTCTTAAAGGGTTTATTTATTGAATTTGCGAAAATGTCCCCCGTCTTAACATCATCAAATTTGTTCACTTCAATTACGCGGTTGCACTTTTAGAGAAAACGAACGGACGTTGAGACAGAAAACGTGTAGCCGGGTGTTGGATTTTCATATGAGACAGCACACATCTATGTTTCCTTTTATTTGAACAGGTTGCTGAAACGATATTTAAGAAAATGTTACCTTTATCGAGGAATCCGACATGTTTTTGGCACCCCAGATTAGCGAAAGAGTCACGTGGTACATGCACCCCGACACTAAAGGATCATCGACTGGTACATTTTTCTGAACTATCATTTTGGCCAAACCATTTAGCCAATTGTCCTTCATTCTTGACCTTTTCCAAGTCGTCTATGAGCACTAAAACTTCGTTCAAACGGGTTGAACCCAACAGGCAAACAAAGAATCAGCTGAACTATGGCATTAATTTTTGGAAAATAATTCACATCGCACAGATCAAGCCCTGTTTGGAGAGACATGGAACTTTTAATTTTATCATTTTGTGTTTACAATTTACTACTAATTCACTTTCTGTTGGTAAGTTATGAGAAAAAAAAACACTATAAAAGTTGTTTTCATTGTTTTCCATTTGATAGCCATAATTTCCAGAAATCAGATTTGTTCCATGTAATACTTCTTCCAGTTGTTTTGGAAAATAAAGCCTAAGATGCTGTATTACTTAAGGGACAAAATGATTCACCTTAATGTGATATATCATTGTAAATGAACTGCCTTTCCGAATTAATGCTTAACTGTGTATTTCTGCATGTGAATTGTATTGTTAAATTGTTATTCTTAAATGAATTAATGCTTGAATGTGTAATTCTGCAGGGGTTTTTTTACATTTTTTTTATTGAATTGATACTGGATTATGTAATTCGATCGGCTTTTTACCGTCTTTGCTCTTTTATATAATTAATACTTGAATGTGTAATTTTGCCTTTGCTTTTTTAATTGAATTAATACTTGAATGCGTAATTTAGTCTGCTTGTTGACGTCTTTGATCTTTAATCGAGTTAATGTTGTTAGTTTGTACGATAAGATAGTTAACAGTGTCACCAGTTATTTTACTTTTTCCTTGTATTGAGTTCGAAGTGACTGTCTCATACAATTCAGTCAGAATGGCTATGTATATATTTTATCCTGCTTCTTTTTATCTTTATGTTTGTAAGACATAAATGAGGCATGTGGTTCTTGGACGATATGTGTATGAAAAGAATTGGAACCACTGCCTTACCATTGCATGATCGTAAGAGGCGACTATGGTCTTAACACTTGGTTTTGCTGAACTCTGTGATTCCAGCAGGTGTGCAAATTTTAATTCCATACCTCATGGTTTTATTCCGATGTAGATAAGATGTGGAACCAAAATTTGTAGTCCTGTTTGGAACCATTTAACCTATACTGTGTTGGTGCGCCGTAAAAACCCAAATAAATAAATAAAATAATGAGGCACACCATGATAAAACCAACATAGGGCATTTGCGACCAGCATGGATCCAGACCAGCCTGCTCATAGAAAACTATAACGATTTGCCAGACATATCATGAATTAACTTTATACGACCTTTTGTAAATATGCAAAATCTAAGTATTATTACACTGTGGGACAATACGCTGTTAAACGATCATTTTTAAAACGTATTGAACATGTTGAAGTTAACATAATGTCCTTGAGTAAAAATAATTAGAGAATGATTCAATAAAAGATAACATTTAGCTTAACCAACGGATAGCTCAGATTTATTGTTAGTTCACACTATGGTTTGTTTTACAACCCTACTTGATCAATTGATATATTGAAAATTCACATTTCCAATTAATTAAATCAGTTATTAGTGCGTGGGTTTTAAGATATTTTTATCATGTTTACCGAAGATCTATTAGAGGCAAGCAAATGCATTGATAGCACTACTCTGGTTGGATGAAGCCTGTTCATTAAAGATAGTGAAAGGTGTTACAACCTTCTTGCCACTAACAACGACTATCAGACTCATCAACACTTAGCAACCTTCTTTTCCTTCGCACATAATCTTTTATAATGAAGGTATAATACAGCTATACCACGACAGATGGACGAGTTAAGCCCTTCCTGATTAATTGTGTTTCTGCATTTTAAAAGTAATAAAAGCTCAAAAAAATTATAGACATGTACGCATCAAATAATTGTAAACATGTTCATCAAACATAGCATAAACATTGAACTGTCGAACTACAACATGACTGAACAAATTACAAACCAACTAGAGATTGATTTTTTCATTTCAATGTATATATATATATATATATATATATATATATATATACACAAATAAAAAAGAACCCGGAACGGGTATATATATATATATATATATGGAGATATTTTTATTTGATCCATGTGTCAATATAGTTAACGTCTCTCTTGAAAGATGATATTGTCGTTCAAGGTCTATCAAATTTGTTTAACAATCTGTAAAAAAGTAAATATACCGTAAATTATACATGCAAGGTCCAAATGTACTTCTGAAACATAAATCTAGCATTGACAAATACTTGGAGAAGTAAACAATTTTAACAATAACATATACTGAACAAACATTCTAATGGCGCACCTGTGTTTTCATCTCGACCACACTTTGACAGATTTGAATGAAACTGGACACACTGTTAAATGAGAAGTTATATAATTGTCCGTCACTATTGACCAGAATACTACATTTTGGTAATTTATAATCGATTTTCGATGTCCAAATCTAAATAGCGATATAACTACAAAGATATTCATTTCTTAACTGACATTCCGTCATGTGCTGACAGCTATGCGGTAAAAACGTTCAGCCACCTATCTAGAGGTTGTTGGACCGAGACCTATGCTTTGCAATATCATTTTGTTCAAATCATATTTTGCAAAATTAACAGACGGGTAAATTGCCTCACTTACCATAAGTTTTTATGGTTTATTTGTTTACAGCAATACACCAGTAAGAAAAAAAAAACATCGATACAATTACATTTGTTTAATAAATTGGAGTAAAGATAAGATAAATGAATTCGAACCCGTGGTATCGTGTGTTGAAGTCAGAGAGCTAACCACTCTGTCATCAGTAATCTACATGTATGTACAAATAGGTTATTTGTAATAAGTGATACAGATACAAATTATGTGCACGCTGACGAAAACGCCCAAAATTATTAGCAAAAATTAATGAATATCAGGTCAACACTTTCGCAAAATAGATATAACATACAGGTACGAAAGTTGCTGCAAGATGCAGCGAAAGGACACTCCTCGCCAAACAAAGCACTGTACGTAGTACTGACAGTACAAGAGATGATATAACGATACTGGTGTCTTTGTTGTAGACCCTAGGCGAACAGACATTCTGATGGGGTTTCATAAATGTTTGAGAAAAAACATTGCCTTTATAGTGTGAGCAGGATCTTTATTGTTGTATTAAGTGACATACCGGTATTTTTTGTCTGACCATGACCCGTATGCGAAATTGACATGTAAGTTTCGAAATATGGAATGAAATGTAATGCATATACAGGGTTGTGCTTAAAATCAGACTAAGGTAATTGTTCATCCGAAATGGCTTTCCAAAGTTTCAAAGTTTCAAACTTAGCTCAGATGTTATCAAGACCATTATATTGATAAATGTCTAAACATGGATGTTGGCTCTGTATGATACTTTCAAGTTAAATGATTAGGAATGACTAAGATGTATGAATGAAACACAACAAACATCATTTTATCCCGTCTTGTGGCGTGAACTGCACAATTTAAAGGGAACAAGAAAACTATAACCCAAGTGATATATGTTTGACAATTACGTTGGTGTATTCACTTAGAGGGTATTATTGTCGTTGTTTTCTTTTGAATACGCAGCAATTGATATTGACCAAACAGTTCACTACATGTAATATAAACAACTTTACCACTATAAACAGTCAAATACTGATCAACTGGTATTTTGGAAGGACAAACAGTCAATGTTGTACAATCAGCCACCTCTCATTATTCTGATATTGCTAAAGTTCAGCCTGTAAGAACCTACATTGAGATAACAGAGCAAAGATACTTTAAAGACGCTCGCGGCAGTTTCGTTATGTTTTTTTGCAATAATAGATTTTGATAAAATGTTCTGTATTATAAGATCATGTTATGATGTATTGAAAAATGAAATAAAAATACTAGGTCACTAGCACTGTTTCAGTTCTATTTGCCCCCAGATATTATGCTATTTTGAACATTTTTCAAAATTTCCATTCTCCTACCATGTATTTCGGTAAAGTACAATAACTAACATAAATTTGAAATCTAAGCATTTTCATAACAGAAAACAATGTTTCTAGTGGAAACATGCTCAGAGAAATCAAAAGAAGTTGATTTTGTAAAAAGAAAACAATAGTTGTTCTGCAGACCCGATGGTTATTCTTTATATTTTGTCGATCTTAAGTTGGTATTTCTGCTATTTTATCGAGTTTCACATAATAGAACTAAATCAAACTCTGCACATGTATTTGCTTATGTCTGTCTACCTTATCTAAAACAAATGAAAATTTGTAGGTCACAATATTAGATTTGGCTTACATTAACTTACAACGAGGTGGGGTGTGGCGGGCATTTATAGAACTCAGGTTGGTACAAGATACGTAATCAGTTTTTATTTCAAACAATGGCATATGTTCAGCCCAACTCTTGACAGTGTTCTGTTTTTATCCACAGATTAAGGCAAATCTAAATAACAAGGAACAAAATAGTCATAGATCGCATACCTGAGTAACATCTGGAATAAACGGGCTTAAGGAGTGACAGAAGAAACTGGTTTTTTTCTGTATTCTCAAAGGAAGAAACAGAGAAGAATCGTTCCGGCAGTTGCATTCTTAACCTTTAACCTATTGATCTTAAAAAAGCAATAGGGGTTATCTACTTCATTTGGCCAATCACCCTACCAAGTTTGAAGGGTGTAGGTTAAAGGCTTCTCAACAAATGCTACGGAAACTGTTTTCAGTGTTTATCCATATTCGAGAACAATCTGTTTTGTACGGAGAATGGCGTAAAATGTACGGAAGCTGAGGTCTATTAGAAATATATTTCGCTGTTGATTATATTTTATATATTATCATACATGAAAGTATATACATGTTGACTCAATACTTATTTAATAACTTAAATCATTAAATATAGATATATCAAGTTATCAAACGGCAGATTTCTTAATTAGCGGATTTTTACGTGTTTTTGAAGTATTATGATGTTATAGATGTAGGTTCCCGCTATTCTTTGAACAAAACCGATAGTTCCCGAAAACGGATGTACGGTACGGGGATTAGGAACAACTAATTCGCACGGTGTTGGGGTAAATATCAACCCGTCCGAAAAAACTACCGCGAGCGCCTTTAAAATGCAAGTCGCCTTATTGCAAGGTGACATTTGTAAACTGTTTGGCTATAATTATGCATAGAAAACATTAACACTTAACTTAAAAAAATATCAAAGTATAAAACTACAATATAAGACACTGCTTATAGATGTTTGTTCCAGACGTACGTACAGTGTAATAAGTTTTGTTATGATAAGTTTGGTGTTGATTATCGAAAGAGAAATGGGCATAGCCATACCTACATTAAGATGACTGCGTCTAGTACCTTTAAGAAGTTGCAGAGTGAGTTACAAACTTAATACATAGAAACAACGACATAGTAACTTTTTTGTTGGATTTAACGTCGCACCGACACACGATAGGTCATATCGCGACTTTCAAGCTTTAATGGTGGAGGCAGACCCCAGGTGCCCCTCCGTGCATTATTTCATCATGAGCGGGCACCTAGGTAGAACCACCGACCTTCCGTAAGCCAGCTAGATGACTTCCTCACATGAAGAATTCAACGCCCCGAGTGAAGCTCGAACCCACATCGATGAGGGGCAAGTGATTTGAAATCAACGACCTTAACCACTCGGCCAGGGAGGCCCCTGACATAGTAACAACACGATAGATAACACGCAAAAAGTCCTTAACAAATGCACAACAATCCTTAACAAATAGTTACACCAAAGTACATGTAGTAGTATAAAACCTACGTATATACACAGCAATAAAAGTAACACAATATAGTGGGTTTAAAAAAAGCATAAATTAACTTGACAAAGTAGTATCCGCAATTTTGGTTGGAATATAAGGCCTATATCCCACTATCGTATAAAATAAATGTAGCAAATAACAATGCCTACAATATAATAAATCAATATTTAAAATAGAATAAAAAATAAAATTATTACACACGAAAAAAGATAACCTTCTTTTTGGGGCATTCATTAAACTGAAAACGAAAGGGATTTTTCACGTGATGTCCCACACAAATTGCTTTCTTTTCTGCTCTTTGATTTCTTTTTTTTCTAGTAAAACTTATTTTTCTCACCTGTGTTGTTTTATCTGTTGCCATTATTATGGGCCAGATCAGACATTGAAAATAAAAACTTGAAATTTTGAAAATCGAAAGGAAAAAATTCGTCATTTATGACACACACATCACTGCACTAAAAAAATGTTTGTCGGCGCGGAGAATCAAAAGTCATTGAGCCGTAACCGTTGCAATAAGGTTACCCTAAATGCGTGCAACTAGGTGCTGGATTCCATACGGCAAGTGGTACAATTTGCAGGAGTAAAGAAGTTTGTGTTCAATATTACGCTCTTCAAGGGGTAGAATTATGCTTTTCTTTCCTGCATCAGATACAACTTTGCAAGTATAAATTAGTAGTTTATCCGATTTGTATGAGAAATATGTATGAGCTCTGCAATGCAGATTTTGCGCGACGTTTTTTGCGCAATATTTATTCTCACAAACTGGTACATATTTATCGAAAGAAAAAAAGAAATATATCGACATAAATGAACTTTTGAAGCAACTACCGCAGGGCGCTTGTTTTGAGCTATCAACCTTAAAAACGCACGTGTGCAGGTTTGTTACCAAATACTAACCTGACTAGTGAGTTAGTATTTGAAAGAAAAAAACAAGTAAACTCGTACTTTCCTTTTGTATGATTTACCTGTTCCTAAACTACGAAGATGGATGAACGACGCATAGTCTTCTGTTAAGGCATCGCCACAGTCACAACTCTGCAGCGGTTCGTATTTTCAGGCCGAGTATTTTTCTCTTGAAAATTGCACTAAAGCCTGAACAGTTGGTCAAATTAACATCAACATAGAAGCATATGATGATTTATCGTACATATGCCGCTTGTAAAATGTTTGAGTCTCGTTTAGACCGAAAGTTTACCCCAAAATATTGAAATCTTACGGACAGTCAAACTCCATTAAAGCACATATTAGAAAGACAAAATTCAGTTCTTTTTGAAGTACAATATGTATACTACAAAATCTACCTATGTTTTTGTCGAAATAGTTCCGAGTTATTGTATTAGACACAAAAAGACAATCCCATGTAAATTTAATTTAAAATGTTGTTTGTACATGCATTACTGACTACAGCTAGCCAGGTAAACCAGTACACATCGATTGTTCATCGCAACACTACACTGGACCAGTTAATACAATCTATAAGAAGATCCTTTGGAACCATACTGTAAAATGTAACTTAGCAAATAAATAGCAGACTAAGTCTGTTCTTGATAGATAAATGGAAACTGCAACACTCCTCAAGCCCAATAGCACCGGCTTAGACGGTATTATATTACATAGAAATTGAATGGACTTTATGACAAGAGGGATGATTTTAGTTTAAATATCGAAATTTTCCCCATCTGGATGGGGATGTACCTCAGGCTACATCTTATGGGCTATATATTTCTCAATTAATTCGGTTTGCCAGAGCGTGTAGTCATGTCAAGGATTTCAATGAACGTAATCAATATCCTTGGTGTACCAATTATCGGTGTATTAATGATCTATATTCCACTATGATGTTAACAGTTACCAATCATCGGTGGAATTATGGGAAATAATGCTATTGCACTAAACTTCCATCCAGACACATAAAAATAACAAGTAAACTTCTTCAGCAAGGCTACCGTTATTACAAATTGCGTAAATATTTTGCTAAATTTTACTGTCATAATTCTGATTTGGTTTTAAAATTCTGCGAGAAGGCATTTACAAACTTCGTAAGATCTTGGGTCATGGTAATTTTCCAACTGTATTTGGTAAAATTATCAAACGTTTTATTAAAAGAGGTTACGTCCCAACTGTTTTGAGACATACCGCATGTTTAGTGTTCAACCCGTTTACAGATTGACACTACGCTTCCCTCTTTGATTGTGTCTAACGGAAGAGGAATGGGGGGACTCTATGATAAGCAGTTTTTAAATCCTACCAGGACTGAACTGTTTTGATATCTGTCTTCTGGCCTGTTTCGTCGGGCCCTTAACGGTGTTTCTCTTGTTGCTCTGTCTTCTGAAAAGGCATTGTGTACATACGTTTTTGGTTCTTAAAGTTTGCTTTTTATTTATTTATACGCGAGAATTTTTGTGTTTTACATGTCATGCCTATTTGTTTCTATTACGTGTGTTCACCAGGAGGGGATTACTTTTATTTACACTGTCCCGTATCTTTGGAATATGGCTTGGGTAAGAGTGAGGTTGGGTGCGCACCATAAACCGGTTTAAGCTCCCCAGTGGCGGTTTTTTGCCACTGACCGTTCCAAGGCGGTGCCCAACTGTCACAGTGTTCGTTTTGCCCTGTGTGCAAGTTTGCGCGTGTGTGTGTTTGTGGTGTGCATGTCTGCGTGCTGTGGGTTTCGTTTTTGGGGGGGCTGCGTTTTTTGTGGTACGTGTAATTCCCTGTTTGATATTTGTCTTTGTTTTTCATGATTCTAATGGACCAGAAAATAAAACTGTATTGTGATCAACTTAATGAGCAAACTGAGCGGACTATTTAGGCAATTGAGGCTGCATTTCTTTCTAACAGTATAATTACCATTTATACTGTATAAATTTTGCAACAAAATATAACAATTGATAAAGATTCAGCATATATATCTTTATTATGTTGTTATTTATTAAACTGGTCACTACAAATGATAAAATTCAAACCTGTTTTTATCCTTCATGCCAGAACTTGCCACGACACTTCTATATTATATCAACCATGCGGTATATCCGATACCTAGTGTCAGTGTCGGTATTCATCGGCATACTAACCTGAGGCCATGCAAAGCATAAATACCTCTATTTTTAGTAATCAAAATCATGTTGTATGGCAATCGCAGCTTCTCGTTCACTGCTCTATAGCTTTTGAAGTCCCTGTCCGTAAAGATCAGGGAAGCTCACACGCTATCTGCTTTCAAAATCCTTCTTAACCCACTTTTGATACAACATTTCGTTAACTCATAAAACAGCGTAAAACAGTATTTTATCCTAGGGTCTCTTAAATACTTTTAAATATGTATGTATGTATGTATGTATGTATGTATGTTTGTTTGTCTTGTTTTATATATATGTTTTACATTTATGATTTTTGTTAATGAGGAATGCATTTTTGTTTGTGCTGAATGCGTATTTGTTTGTAATTATTCTGCTTTTTTCACTTTTGAAGGTGTACATGTGCATAAAAAGAGTGCTATACCAGTTTGGTATTATAATAATAGAACAATAATAATAGAATAATAATATTAAGGCATTTTCACAATAAAATATATAAAATGTAAGCGTTTTTATAGTATTATAAGTTCTAATCTGTAGGAACATGAAAGCATGTTTCTGATACATTAAACATAATCAGTATATTTCGAAACTGGTCTCTAGAAAATGATGAAAATGGTGATGAAGTTTCAAGTGAGTTTCCACTAAAATGTGCCAAATTGTTATTATTAAATCTTTAATATCTACGCATTTCCGGCAGAAAAGTAATTTCCTACCTGTATCACTTTTGGACTAACCACAATTACAGATTTACACATAGATGATAGTGGATATATAATTGTGCACCAGTGAAATTATAATATGCAACGACCCTCGGTCAGTCTGCCCTAAAAATATATTCAGTGAACTCTACATGATGCTATAGAATCAAAGATAATTTATAAAACAATATTTTTTTATATAAACTCCATTATAAAGTTGATAAGTATGTTAATTTATCGAAAAGTAAACACCAGACTTCTGAAACATGTAGGTATGAACGGCATAAGAAAAAAGACAAGTTTTTATTGTAATTAAATTTACTTTGATCAATAAAAAACTACGCGAAGAGCATTATGGATAATTTTAAACTTTAAATGTTAAATGTGTTTGTCATTGAAAACACTTTAGATATAGAATTTCTATTCAAATTATTTTAAGTTGTAGAATAAAAGACGACAATAACGTTTTATGAAATTTTAATAATAAAACAGGTTTAAAAACGGGTTTGTTTAGGGGAATTTATTTGGATTTTTTCACGACAATTATCTATGGTGTGTCATCACCCCAAGTTTAGAATGCATACAAAGAGGACAAAAGACTATACAAAAACATCCTGGCCAAGTATCGCAATATCGCATATGACTGCAATGGAAAAAGGCTGATGCATAGATAAATACGAATCTTTTGAACGATGTGTCACATTGCATTAAATCTATTTAAATTTCAAATGGAACATTGAACACATGCATATTGAATGAGAGTAGTGTCAATTTGACTGAATCTATTCATGTGAGCAAAGGACGATAATAAAGTGCCACTATAACACCTATTTAAAGATTCATCACAATTAATGTGTTTAACAAATATATATGCAAACTTGTTCAGTCAATTTCTAATCAGTAAGAATGAATAACTTTACAAAGAAACTGCGATATAAACTTAAATACATGCCTCATGCAAATTGCATACTGCTACATTTATTCAGATATTTAGACATTAAAACACATTTAGTAGGGTAGAGTATAAAGGTGCACTTAAACTTCCTTGCTATTGAACTAGCTTTTATAACAACATGATAGACTGTCCGCCTTAGGTGGAAGAGGTCACGGATTCGGTTCCCTGCCAGGCTTGAAGTATAATCAGTTTGCTACATTTGGCACTCAATGTAAATAGCTCACGAGTAGATACGAATGGACAGCTTAGAACGTCCCACAGAGGTTGAAGCTCTGGAATTTGAGGACGAATTCTAAAATTGAGGGTGGGGTGTAGTAGGGTAAAGTATATGGGTGCACTTATACTTCCTTGCTATTGAGCTAACTTTTATAGCTGCCTTAGGTGTGAGAGATCCCGGGTTAGATTTCCGGTCAGGCCTGAAGAATGTTCAGTTTGTTACACATATTTTTAGCCTAATATATATCAGTGTCACTGTGTCTCTAGATACTAGTATTTGCCAACAATTTTATACCAAAAAACATGTTGAATTACCATCATGACAACATAAACAATACAGTTATCCTGTGGCGCGTCTCTATGCAAAATGTTACTGAATGGACTTTATGAGCAAACTCACTCAGAGTTCAAGCACCGAGACAAACAACAAAAAGTAAAACACTGCACTGCATGGACCAGTTAACCGAACGTAAACAAAATAGAAAGTTTAGCTAAGAATTTAAGAAATAGTAAAATATAAAAGACTATCCTTTTATTAATGATATATAACTCACGACAAAATAATTTCTATATGGACATAAAGTGCCTGGTTGTATAAAAAGTTTTAGTACAGGTCTTCTGTTTGAATATACTTTAAACACGCCCATATATATATCATACAAAATGAAAACTACTTGAAACGAAACATCCGCAGCCATGCGGCTACGGCCACTTGCCGTTTTAGATAGAAAATAAAAGACAGTTAAGTTGTTATTCGTCTTCCGATAACAAAATAGTTCCTGACCTGAGTCAATAACTCTAATAGAATAAACAGCCGTTTGAGTATTAGTTTTAAAGGAATTTACCCACATATTTAAGCTAAAAGTAAAGTGAGTACTCCAAAAATTACAGGTGGTACAAATTAACTGACATAAGATTTTTGCAAGATATTTTTATAAGTAATACAAAAATGTTGTGCAGAAGGTAGTAAACTGTTGCAAGGCTGTTGAAATAATGCAGAAAATTTACATTCTTCATTCATTTCTACCAATATCTAACTTGAATATTTACTCACTCTATCATTTTAGTGTCATATATACATTCTTTGCAAAACTTGATGGAAATTAACATGCTGAAAATTTTTACCCAAACTATAGGCGAGTTATTTAAAATTTTGTTGTTGCTTTTGAAAGATTTATTTCGAGAAACGCCATTTTATGTAAATAACGCTGATCACTTGGGGCCACAAATGTTGAAATGTCAAACTACTACATACTTGAGAACAATATACAGACTCATGAGAGACCGATTTTTACATTGCAATGTCATTGAAACATCATTGAAACACCCGTTTCGTTGAATAGAATAATAGCTTGATATCTATATATGGAGATATTTTGTTTGAACCGTGAGTCATAACTTTGAAAGATTATATTGTCGTTCCAGGTTTGTTTGTTCAAAAATCGGTACAAATCAATATACCGTCATTTTTGCACGCAAGGTCCAACTATTCAAACTCGGAGTTATTCATTTATATAGAGACCGATATAAAACATAAATCAAGCATTGACAAATACTTGGAGAAGTTAACACCTTTGTTCAAAATATTTGTAAAATATACTCAACCACTGTGTTAACCTTTAATTTATTCTCTACCACATTTTGACACAATCTAATGAAACTGGTGACATTGTTTAATGATTATTTAAGAACTGACCTGGCCCTCATGAATATTCCGAATACTTCCATAAGTTACATTTCGTTGTCCGAACCTAAATAGCGATATATCTAAAACTATGCATTTCCTAACTGACATTATGTCCGATGTGCAGATATCTAGGAGGACAAAACTTTCAGCTGCCTATCTCGGGCTTGTGGGCTCGAGGCGGACAAAATGCTACACTGCTAGTATCCATCAATATTCTATCTACATCTCAGTAAACCATTTTGGAAAATGTCAACTAAATTTGCAAAACATCTAAGCTCTAAAGACAAATTACTTGTCACCAGCGTTTCCAAATAATAACAGGAAATTCCAGGCCTAAAGAAATGTTCACTCATTAAACGGACAGTTCAAGTCGACAGTAGATGAAAGAATAATCATGAAATAAAAACAACAACATAACAAGTAAAAACAAACGTAAACATGTTACATATTAAAATATTGTGAGACGAAAAGCAATATTGATACAATAACATTACATTGAATTTAAAAAGAAATGGATGAATTCGAAGCCATCGTAATATTAGTACGCGTGGAAGTCAGAGAGCCTACAACAACGCCATTGCTTGATCAGTAAACATATCAACAGTTACGCGCAACAAGATAAAAACTGTGCGTAAATTCATTGAACCGTGACAGATGCAGTAAGATAATCCCAAATAAGTGCAACTTGGTGCTGGTCGACATGTGGCAAGTAATGTCACCTGCAGGAAAATTTAGCGGCCAACATTACACTCTTCAAGGGACAGAATTATGCTTTTATTTAGACATCAGATAGTATTACTATTCTGCAAGCAAGAATTAGCATAATTATGAGAAATAGGTATAAGCACTGTAGTGGGGATTATTTGTTCTCACAAATGGATGCCTATGATTTCGAAAAAATTGAAAACTATCGATATAAATGTACTTTTATGTCACTTACCACAAGGCTCCTTTGTTTTGACGGAGTTATTTTTTAGAGTATCAACCGCACGAGCGCGTTGATTATCAAATACTAACCTGACCCTCGGGTTAGTATTTGAAACAAACTGCGCTGGTGCTTTGCAAGCGTATTTTGTTCACATAAAACATGTATACAACTGTTTTTATACGAGCGCTGAAACATCCTCTTTTTCTAATTTTCCTGTTAATAAACTACAAAATGAATGAGCGACGCACCGCCTTCTGTCAAACCATATCGCTCCGAACATCGAACACGCGGCTATTCCATTTACAGAATCAGTGCTTTACCTACTGAACTGGTTGACTGCATGACTGGGATTTCCTTTGCTCCAAATTGTTTAAATTTGATTCAAATATTATGGGACGACAACTGAAAAGGCGAAAACAATGTACATTTTTTGTATTACCATTTAGCAAATTACCATTTAAAAAGGGTCCAGTTGAACAACGTAATCCTACTTTCAAGATACTCCCAGCCTGATTATTTCGAGCAAACAGTAACTTTTAATGGGAAGATGATCGTTCACCTTTTATTGGGTTTAACACCATAATTTCAACAACAACGGTTATGTAACGGGGGTCAGTATATTCTGACACATGTTTAAAGATTCTGCACATTTAGAGTTTATTTAGAGTTGTTCTAGGCAGATATGTTTAGGATGAATTCGTACATACAAAATTGTTTTCTGTCAAACAACCAGTAGAACTAGCCACATCTTTATAATTATAATTAGAACAGAACCTTTGGAAACATAGTATGCAACAAATCAAAATTATAACAGACAGTAAGACAGTAATTGAAAGTGCAACATCTTTCACGTCGCATAACACTGGCTTGTGCATATAGATATTAAAAGGACTTTGGCAAACCCATTATTTTAACTGGGGACCATATGCCGCTTTTCATGGAATTACACACCAGTGTAGCATTGAAGGTTCTATGTGCACCGCCGTTTGAACATATCTGCGGATGTCTCTATTTTTTTTGTACTTTTAGCATGTGTAAATGTTGAGTTCTGCTCAACCCGGGGCTAGAGGACATGGACGGTAGCATGCATTTCCACTACTGTCCATGAACAGGCTCAATCAAACCGAGCCTGCAACATTTTCGTTTTCGTTGTGTTGAGCGACTTGTGGAGTTTCCACTTTTTCTATTTCAAGATCCTACAGGATCAGAAAATATAACTGTGTTGCGATAAATTTACTGAGCTATTTGAACTTGGCGGACTGACTGTTCAAGCGACTGAGGATACAGTTTAATTACTTTTTATATAGAAGAATTGTACAACAAAATGTTAAATCATAGAAATTATAATTGAAAAAATTTAGCATGCACAATTTAATTATGATATAACATTTATCGCTTTAAACAACCTCAGGTTAGTATGGAGATGCTTACCTTTACTTCAGTAGTTATCTATTACACAATTCATTAATATGGTGTTTATTGGAATCGCATATCTGATATGAAAGGATATTTCATTTTAACTTTTTATTCTTATCCACATTACAGCCATTTATAATATACAATATGCAAAATCATTCATAGTACTGCATATGACCATACGTACATGAGCTACAAGAGATTAATTAACACATATATTTTAAACATTATATATATTACCTTAAATCTAGCATATTAAGCTACAAATGAAAGTCATTAGTAAGCCTCCGAATGTACCGACACACATATACGAAGCACCGGGGCGTCAGTTTCCAAATTGCAACTATCACACACTAAAAAAGCACACAGCAACATAACCCAACATTGGCATTATCGAAAACAAACCCGTGTCACTATAAACAAGGATAACATACTGAAGGTCACGCATACGCACGATCCTAATACCTGGCTATCAACGTGCAAACACGGATAACATACTGAAGGTCACGCATTCGCACGATCCTTATTCCTGGCTATCAACGTGCAAACACGGATAACATACTGAGGGCCACGCATATGCATGATCCTAATACCTGGCTATCAACGTGTAAACACGGGTAACATACTTAAGGCCACGCATACGCATGATCCTAATACCTGGCTATCAACATGCAAACACGGATAACATACTGAAAGTCACGCATACGCACGATCCTAATTCCTGTCTACCAACGTGTAAATAAGGATAACATACTGAAGGTCACGCATACGCACGATCCTTATTCCTGGCTATCAACGTGTAAACACGGGTAACATACTGAAGGCCACGCATACGCACGATCCTAATTCCTGTCTACCAACGTGTAAATAAGGATAACATACTGAAGGCCACGCATACGCATGATCTTAATTCCTGTCTACCAACGTGTAAATAAGGACAACATACTGAAGGTCACGCATACGCATGATCCTAATACCTGGCTATCAACATGCAAACACGGATAACACACTGAAGGTCACGCATACGCACGATCCTAATTCCTGTCTACCAACGTGTAAATAAGGATAACATACTGAAGGTCACGCATACACATGATCCTAATTCCTGGCTATCAACATTTTCCAGCAGCACGCGTTCATGGTCGTAGACACCTGATACAAAACCCCGCTCTATACACAAACAAGGTAGTTGGCAATATCATTCATAGGACTATAGCCCTTAACTCAACACAAGGTCATATAAAAACCTTTTGAAACCAATTACACAGCTATTATTTATTATATAAACTGTCCCTTCAGATATCATTTTAAATAAGTAGCTTTGTTAAATCTAAGATAAAGAGATTTATATACAGGCAATTGTAAAAGGCAGTTTGTATGTGGTGTCCGTTCTTAATTACCTTCTGTGCAGTGAACTTACACATATTCTTAGGACATAATTATATCCAGTTTTGGAGCTTTTGCAAAGAGTTTATTTTCAAAATGCTCTAGATTGCACAAAAATAATGAAAGACTTGTCTGGATAATTCCTTCTACAGTTGTTAAACTTTCACACAGGTTATAGCAACCGTCAAAATACCATTTTCAGTATTTTTATACAAGGAGTTTACAATATTATCCCTTATTTTGAATCATAAAACAAATTTTAAAAATCAGCCTGATTGTTGATATATCGTAATGGCATTTAAAACCAAGTTCATTTATCTCTGAAATCTTGATTGATAATCTTTAAAGTCTTCTGAAATATGATACAGACAAGTAATTTAGGTACCCTTGATGCCGTTGAAAAATATGTAATCACCAATTATATAGACCATAATTATCTCTCAGTCAATTGATTTTCAAGTACTTATATATCGTATGACTTTGTACCAGTGTTATTACCTTGGTATTTACACTGAACATTTGATTTTAAATTGGTGTAATTATTTCATTTCTGTTGGATTTAAGTTTCTACAAACCTGCAATAACAAGAAGATATATCTACGATATCTGAAAATAGCATAATATTACGTCTCTAGAGTTTTACTACTCGGCATAATGTCCTATTCAAAAGCTTTTAGGCTTGGAAATGTAACTTAACCAATTTTCTCAACTACGCTTTTATTAATTTGTGACATTGTATCATAAATGTAATGTAGACATTTGCCTGTTTGTACAGTCAGCATAGACAACATATAATTTTGATATTTCACATGTACTACATAGATAATTGGTAAATTCCAATACTCCTTAAATCAATTAATTATATAAATTATTTTGCTTTACAAATAATACTTATAAAACAACAAGAACATTATGTATATAAGACACGCAGTCTATATTAAACTTATTTTCATTCAAATTTATATATGAAGCTGAGTTTAAATATGTATCAAATTCTGATGAATACAAAGTATATTGTTGGTATCAGAATGAAACTAGTACAATTATTATATCAATGCTTCCATGCGCACGGGTGTTTTATGCAGTATAAATGTCTTACCCTTTTTTGCCGATACACATATTTACTGCAAGTTGGGCATTTTGTTAAACTGTTAATTTAGGACCTGATGTTGTTCCTTTCTTTATATTTTGTTTTTAATCAAACATAAATACACCGAACGTTTTACAAACCCGAAAGCAATCTGGACTATCTGGTCATTTATCATTCTAGGAATAGATCTGCATGGTGTTCATGGACCTATGTGGAGATTTGAAAACAAAATCTCTTGCATGTCTATAAAACTTATACATGCCAATTCCTCGGACAATAACTTTAACTTATATATCAGATTTAAATGTTTGATTACTTTGCGTGATTTATGCAATGCTCGGTGGTTCAATAACTGTCATTTTACTTTTTAACTAAAAATATCAGGGAGTGGATGTATTTCGTTATTTGCTGTTTAAGGCGAGAAAAATGTTAGTTGCAGTTAAAATGGCGATATTTGTTTACTTTTTAAACTACCAGATGGCACATTTTCAGTGGTAGTGACTTTATTATCAACGAATTTTCAAACAATAACGTCCAGTTTGGGACCATATATATTAATGAAGAAATATATGTGCTGCTCCTAAAATCTCCCCTTGCAAAAATTATATTCTCTAGTACAAGCAACATGTTGTTGTTTTATGCTATATAAACGAAATTTTTTGTTGTTTGATTGTTCTACCGAGGTGTCTTTTAGAAGTATACAAACTAATACACATTAAAAATTAGAACTTTTTAATTGTGATATTTATGTAAAATTCTATTTTTAGAATTGTATCTTTTCTGTGTTGTGTGCGAGGGTTGTTCGTCTGTGTCTTTGGGGAGGCTGCGTGTTTTGAACGTGGCTTTCCCTGTTGGATATTCTTCATATTTTTGTTTACTATACTAATGAAGGCAGAAATATCAATATTATGTTTTTCTTTATCCTCTTCTAATAATTTGATTCTATGAATGAAGATCAAGATAATCAAGTATTGTCTTCGGAGATAGCATGACATACAGAAAAGGTTCATGGTGTCACTCTGCCTTTGTTTGCCACACCTATTTATATATGCACTATGTAAAAGAACCATAACAAATTCTTCATTTTCGTTCAAAGATTTTTTTATGATAATGATCAATAAATGTTGTTTTAATATCATGGTTTTTACACAGTTCTATAGATGTAAATACGTAATGTGAATCCAATGCGATTTTGCAATCATAAAAGTTTTACCCTAGTTTGTATTGAAAAAATCTATAAGACAATCCCCTGAAAACATAGAATGCAACCAAGCAAAATGACAGCAGACCCTGTTTTATTGAGCCAGTTCATGAGAGGTAATGAAATGTGCAATGAAGCCATCTTGTAGTTTAACGTAACTTGGGTATTAACTATTCATTCCCAATTCATTAGACAGCTCACGTTGAGTTCAACATGGTCAAGGACATCCATGTTTAATATATACGTGTTTTCCGTATGTACGTTACTGTGTACGTATTGTATAATAATTTTGACCGCCAATGAGCAATGAATTTTATATTCTCCAGAAGTACTTTTGTCTTTATGAGTGTCACACTTTAAAGTCAAATGTTATGTCAATTTTTGTGCAGGTCGTAACCGTAATATGCATGGCGCAATTTATTATTTAGCAGAAACAATTGCCTCAATCTGATTGGCTGTCGAGCACATACCCCATATTCCTCTCTTTTAAGTCCAAGGTCGCATTAGAATTGCATGACAATAGTTTCATTTATCTAATATTCACTTTTAAACAGATCCAGCTCTCATTTCCATTAACGTATCTCCCCATTTACATTGCCATTCAGGTGCTGTGCCACATAGAAAAAGTGTTTCATTTAAGGATTTAGTCCCTTGTAAAGTCTGACGATAGTAGAAAGGCGATAATTAATAAGATACAATCAACAAATGGGTTTGCTTGCACTGAAATAGTAAACGGTAATTTTATCATATCTAACCCCTGTTGAAACGACTTTTATGGTGCTGGAAAAAACCCTATTTCAATTACCAAGGATAGCATCCAAGTTTTTTTTTCTATACATGTATTTTGCTTAGTTTCATTTTTCTTGTTACAACGTTGATGAGTGTAAAACTTTAAACTGAAACAATATAACAGGATCTGATCTCAGTGACCAGAATCATTGAAGTATCTGGCTCTGAACCAAATGATGTTTCCTAGCACTTCTCAATACATTCTGAAAATATTCATAGAGAAACAGTAAAATATATCGATACTAACAGTCCTGCTAACATTAAGTAGTTTGTCTAGATACGAACTACCTGTTTTTGCGATAAAAAAGGCAATGGACTAAACAGATGTAGCTGACATTGTTCATATTCACACTTTTCTTTTATTTTGAACGTTTTTACATCTGAAAAATAGTTAAGGATAACATGGTGTAATAGCCATATTTCATATCTTAGTTTATACATAATTTATTTTAGGTCGATTGTGAAGGAAGTTCTACAACTTATATAAATCACTCTCGACACCTCATTCCTGATGGAATCCATCGCCACGAGGGTATGAGAGAAGAGGCCAGTTTCTGCCCTTTTAATGCTGAGCGCCAAGCAAGGGAGCCACTGGTACCATTTTTTACGTCTTTGGTATGACGCGGCCGGGGATCGAACCCACGACCTCCCGCACTCGAAGCGGACGCTCTACCACTAAGCTATCGAGGCAGTTTATTTCATTTATTTCATATCTTGTAACTGGATGGTTAAATTTAAATGAAATTTGGTCACTTTAAAGACATTCAAAATAAAAAAAAAAACGTTTCACCGAGAGATTTTTCGAATTTTATCATTTTTTTGGGGAGATAATCAGTATTGAAGTTAACATTGATGCCTATGGGAAATATATGATTTCTTTGATTATGAGAATCTGAGCTTGAGTTTCGAAAAAGTTTTGCGGTAGAAAGCTGCATTATATGATTCTGATACAAATATCAAAAAGAAATCTAAAATTATCCGTAGGGAAAAGGAGAAAATTATATTTTTCTAGTTTTCAGGGGAGATAACTTATGAAAAACCAAAATTATCAGGGAAGGTAATCTAAAGGAAATTTTTGAGAACTTCCATCACTATATAACTTGTCAATATGCACCTTATTTCTATCGTTTGACATTTTCAAAGCTTACAGTATCAAGTTGTATGTACGCTTTGAGTGAAATTGAGGCCTATTACGGGTAATCATTCTTAAGGTATAGGTCCATGTTTCGGAGAAAAAAGTTCGAACGTCATCAAATCATAGAAAGAAAGTATTGTTTTACATGAAAATTTAACAGCATATAAAACATGTATATTATTCTACAAAACCATTGTCAATTTACTGATATATATATTGAATTCCGGAAAGGGTCTGCATGAAGGGGCCACACTTCCGGAGAGTTCAACGCCTTTAAAAACTCACCATTTTTTAAAAGCTGTTACATGTCTTCGTTTTGATGCATTTGCAACATCGTGCGAGTGTTTAAACTTTACATAACTAGGTAAAACATCGTTTTTGACAATTGTTTACATTTATTTCTTTACAAATGGCATTCTTATTTAAAGGGAGACAACTCAATTAGAATATTTTCAGTATCCAACTCTATGGGACTGAACAGTAAAACATGTATTGGACAGATAAGATGTGTGTCAAGATGCTGTTCATTTACTAAAAAAATCTGTTGTTTTGTGATATACTGCTAAACCTTAAAGAATCAAAAGATAAGAACAACAGTTATTGATCCTTATAAACAATTCTTTGGTCGGAAATGAAGAATATATTTTTGCTTATCTATATAGAACAAAGGAAGATATGTGTGACGGACAGTGGCAGAGTGACGTCATGAACCCCATCTGTCATGCTACCTCCGGAGACAATAAGTAATTATCTTCAATGTAGGAATTAAATTATGCGAAAAGTGTAAAGAAAAGCATAACATCAATGGTGCTGCCTTCACTATCGTTAAATTCCAAACCTGACTTAGTATTTATATACAACACTTTTAAAAGTTCTTACTACTAGGTGTAATGCTTTGTATGACTTCCAAAAGACATTTAGGTAGAACAATCAAGCAACATAAATGCCATGTATATTATATCAAACAACAAAATATTGCTGTGTAACGGAGGTGTGTGTGTGGAGGGGAGGGGGGAGGTTAAAAGCAGAACACATATATTTTTATTAGCAATGTGTTATTATGTACTCGCCGAAAATTATAAACATCCTGTTAAGTGTTCGTTTTATACAGAAATCGGATTTTTATTCACGGTTACGAGCTTTAAGTCAGTTTGAACTGACACTGTACCTTCGATACTTATTTACCAAGCAAAGGTAAATATGTCAGACTGAAAACTGAGTATTGATAATTTATATGGCAACCGTATAGGAGAGATCGTGTTTGTATACAAATTCTATTTTTAGAACTGATAAGACAGTGATCGGGTGGGCAGAAGCCGACCGTCCATGTTTTTTGTCAACAGTGATGTTTTTCTAACGGTCTAAACTTTCTTAAAACACAAATTACATAAATAATTTTTTGATCAATGGAAAGGTTATAAAACAAGCAATTTATTGATTACTTTTAATTGTTATTTCGAAATAAAATGGATTAATTATGAACGCTTAACTTACACTGTTTTTCTAAAGGTTGTGAAAATCACTACGCCGCTTTTAAAATTATATGTCATTTAAAACGGTTATTCATTGAAAAAAGATATTTGGACACAAAAATATGAAGATTGTTAGTATTTCAAATCTTTTTGAATTTTGAAAATCCATAAATGAGCAAAAAAGTTATTAAAAATTAAAAATTCTGATTCAATACGCAAACGGTGTTAAAATCATTTGTTTTGCCAACCACCAGATAAACAGATGTTAACGCGTGACGTCACGGCGATCTCTCCTATAGGCGTTATTGTTTGACGATTCGTTGATAACAAAGCCACTTACCACTGAAAATGTGTCCTCTGGTATGTCAAAAAGTAAACACATGCCGTCATTTTTAACTGGATCTTACATTTTTTCTCACCTAAAAACAGCAAACGACAAAATACGTCAATCCCCAGTTATTTGTCAATAAGCGAACAGAATGAAATATTTGTAGAAATAAGTTGTCGTCTACACTGATAAAGTGCTTAATTGATTATAGCTACCTAAGATAGGCCAGTATGTGTTGTCTTTATTTCAAATTCAGAGAAAGACAGAACAAATGTTGTAATTTATTTCGTATCTAGAGATATGTAATGAACTTATATTTTGAAAATTTAAACAAAGAATTCTATCATGAAAGCAAAAAATTTGATGTTGTGCTGATTTTTCTTGGTGTGGGAAATACAGTTTTTTGTTATTAAGTTGCAGAAGCCGGGGGATTTTTTTTTGTGCCCGAGACCGAAAGGGAGTAAAACAAGGGAAAGAAACGAACAAATGTTGGGGGCAGGCTTTTGGATTGTTACTGTACGTAAAACTTATAGGGTTTGATTGTATCTTTAACGCTTCAAAAGAGGTTTTTTGAAAGAAACAAGACGCGGATACGTTGTCAATCTGCGCGAATTAATTACGTCGTGGGAAGCATTTCAAAAATAAAAACAGGTATTTAAACCACGGAACTGCCTTGTTTGTACACTTTTTTTCTCCCGTTAATACAGGGGGGCGGCCCTCTAGTAAAAAAAGTGTGTTTATGCAAGATAAAACCTTTAAAAAAGCCCAATACAAAAATATTTATAAAACTTTGAGGCTTTATGAAAAAATGAGTCTAAAATTTTGAAATGCCGTTTGTTCTGAAGAATATAGAGTTTTTACGACTACTTTAAATTATTTCACTGTTTTGTTGGTGACGGGATACGAGATTACGTGTCGGGAATCCATTTTTTTTGTTTGGGATTTTCGAGCAGGTTTATCCCGTATCCTGTCACAAACAAGCAGTGTAACGATTTTATTTCCCGACTCCTTTTTAAAATCCTCGCGTATGAAAAATAATTTTATATTTTTAAAGCTACTTTCTTTACAGTGCAGCTGGAATCCTGAAATTTTTCCTGGTTTTCATGTTTTGTTATATTTGAATAGCTCAGTCAAAAACTGCAAAATGAACTGTATTTTGCAAATCCAAAGCACAGAAGTCGTTTATCGATTATAAGGGTTTTTGAAAACCTTTTTGTTCATCTTCCAAAAAATCATCAGTTTTCACGATATCAGAAATGTCTTAAATTTTCGGCTTTAGCCCCGTTCCAATTCAAAAAACCCTAAATTTGATGGGAATCAATAAACTGGGTTTCTTTATGAAAAAGTTTTATAAAAAACCAAACCAGGGCTAAATTATTTATACGGTAGTAAAAAGGTGCTCTTCTTTTTTAATTTTTGTATCCGTTTTTGTACCAGTTGTCAGACAATTCGTTACAGGCAAACTCTATATGGCCTTTTACTTTATCTAACAAACCTCCGATTTAATTTTTCCAAACCTTACAAAATATCTTGTTTTTAAATAAACTATCTTTAAGACTTCCCCTTTTTCCATATCAAAAAATGTGAAACTCCGTAGCTAACGGGAACAAGTCAAAAAGATTTTGCCCCCCACAACGATTCCGGCTCCGCAGCAAAAGGGGGTCTACAGTTTTAGCCCTTTGGATATTTTTAGTACTTTTACTGCTTTGTTTTAAAATGAGTTTTTAACAAAGAATGCAATCTGTCGCGGGGGGAAACATGGTCAAAAATGAATGAAATTTGCTTTGAGGGCTTTGCACAAATGCTTAATCTTGTTCGGGGGTTTTGGCGGGATTTGTCGCGAACGATTGTTTTACTTTCAAATTGTTATAAAAGGAATGATTTGCTTGTCGTGGGCCCCATAGGTCCAAAAATTACGCGATTTCTCCCCCCGGAAGCTTTAAATAAATTTTTAAAAATTGGTTTTAGTTGTGTCAATTCGGATTCGATTTTATATAAAAAGGGTAAATTATTAGCAGGAATATTTCTTTTTTGTTCCTTAAAACAACTGAAAAACTTCCCTTTTCACTCCAATATTAAAAACTGTAAAACATTAAAAGCACTGCCGAGTTTTCGCCCGAAATAAAAAAATGTGTAGGAAATGAGCCCCCAATCCTATAATGTACATCTAGGGAAGGCGGAATCAGGTTTTCGAGCCTGGGGGAAACTGATTCCGAAAACTGAACAGAATTCCTTCGGTTTTTTGGAAAACAAAACCTTTTTGATGGTCAAAAATGACACAGCTTAACAGAACTCAAATTTCGCCAAAATTACTGAATTTTATTTCATTTCAATGGCAGAGAAAAAAAAAAAAAAAAAAAAAGGGAAAAAGAAAATATCGCATGTAGCAAATCTAATGACGGTCGGGGTGGCCCTTTTTAACATATTTATTTTTATTCGTTAGTAAGGCAAATATTTTTCCCCTGCTCGGCGGAAAACCAAAATCTTGGCGATGTTTTGTACTGCATTGTTGTGCCGATTTTTCTCCCTGGGAAAAAATGGCGGGAAAGGCACTCGTTTCCTGGTAGATATTTCATGAACGGAAGGTAAAAAACTTGGGGTCGGTCTTATTTGAAACAAAATACATCATGAAAAGTGTGGATAGTTTGTGTAATTTTCTGAAGGATTAATTAACAAGGGCCCGGGAAAAGGAAACACTACTCGCAGGCTCAAATCTTGGGATTCGGCCCTTTCAGAAAAACGTACTCAAATAAATCGGGCTATATTTTACTACACTTTTTTTTCATTTTTAATCATTTAGGATGAAAAGGGTTTTACGTCTGGTATGATTATTGCCCCGGTCCGAACTCGTGTCTGTGTTTTTAAAAGGTCTGTTCCCCAAAATTTTCAATTATATTGAAAATAGACATAATTATTTTACTTATTGTCGCGTTTATAAAAATAAAATTATAGGTTAAAGTATTATGTTTTTGGTATTCGCATTTAACTAGGTATTTCATTATTAATATAAAGATCTAAAAAAATTGACATTTAGGGACAATCCCTGGCGACTTAAATGACACGTTCTATGAATCGCTATTCAGGTCGTAACTGATGACGCTAAAGAACTTTTTTTGTTTTATTGACTTTGATCAAATATTTTCCTTTACGCTATAGTCTTCGTGCTATTGCTTTTTTGAAGCTATTGACAATTTATCTTTGGCTGTATAGGACATCAAGTAAAGCGAAACAACGCTTTTAATTTGTCTTGGACCCCTTTGGGACAACGCGTAAACACTTTTTTTATTTTGATGAAATTTAGGAGGGGTCCCATCATAAAATAAAATTTTTGTTTTTTTTTCCCCCCGCGTACGTTCATTTAAGTCGCATTGTAAAGTTTGTTTTCTTTTGGGAGCGTTGGTTGAGCGACAAGTTACACGCAAAACTTTCCAAATTTCATTTGGCTCTTTGGAAACCTGTAACGGCGCCCATAAAAAGGGGATAATAAATTCCCCCTGACCATTACTGCGCCCCCCAAAAAAGCCCCTCGTCAAAACCCAAATGATTCGTTTACCGTCAAAATTTTTAAATGAAAGGGTAAGTAGTTAAAGAGTATCTAATTCTTTTTGTATCAAAATGCTAAATCTAATTACGAAAAATGTGTGTCATCATTTATATTAAAAGGTTTTTAAGAACTTTTTAAAGATGCGAAAATACATAGTGGTTACATTTTTTTTAAAGGTATTATCGTTTTGGGAAAAATCGTGAAAAATATAGGTCCGACTCGAATTTCGCACATGGGGTTGTCTCACAATGTCTAGTAAAAATATTATTAATTTGTCGCCCCGGGTTTAAAATTGCAATTAATCAAGTTAAACGTTCTTGCCCTTAATTGCTATGAAAAGCATATGTAAAATGCTAAACATGTAAAATACTGTAGAAAAACATTTACGCTAATATTTTGCTCAAAAATTTTAAAAGATTTTTAAACAAGAAAGACAAAAGAATTTTGTTTGTTTTTATTTTGGGCGGAAGTATTAGAGGTTTTGTCATTAATAATAAGGAATAATACTACATGTTTTACTTTTGGTTATACTGGAATAGAACAGTTACGAATATTAAAATTTTTAAAAAAATCTGCCGTCTTAATGACAGGGACATTTGTAACACGCAACAAAGAATGATTACAGTTGTTTTTTATCTACCTTGTATTTACTGTAACAATGTTCAAGTTACAAATGCCGATGAAATTATCAAAAACAGCAAATTGTTCTCAATCTTACAAGGTAAAATTATAGAAAAATCGTCCTTTTTAGAAAAAATTTCTATGAATGTAGAAGGGGGAAATTCTTTTTAAATTTTTTTTTGCATATAAAAAAAAACCGTACATCTTTTCTTGATTTTGTTTTTTAAAAGGTATACTTTTTGATCTTTTGAAAAACCACTAATTTTATTTTAAAGGGTTTTAAAAGCAATTAGTATTATTACAGTCAAAAAAATGAATGACCATTTATTTTATACAATTGTTTCACTACACTGGGGGTTTTATTCTCGCATTTTTTTATACATTGCAATCATCCGAAGTAACTTTAGGAATAGACGGTACAAATGCAAATAGGTGTATAACTGAAAAAAGAAAAATATCATTTTACTTTCTCCCTGTTGAATAAAAGAGAAAAGTTAAAAAACTCAAGGCCCTTAACTGACAAAACGAAAGGTTGCGGCTCGGTTCGAGGCCCCTGTAAAAAGGGTTTAAAAATTGCCCATATAGGAATGTGGTGTAATGCGCAATATTTTTCCCGTCGCCCGTTCAAATGTAGTCCATTAATAATAGTGCTATTTTCCCGCCTAATAAAGGTTTTTTCCTGCCAGTATAAGTTTTATTGAGCTTGTTTGTAAAAAAGAATGTCTGCGGATGTTTTAGGCTACGTTATATGCTTAAAAGTTGAGTCGAATCTGTTTAAAAAAATGAAAGTGAAAAGGATTTCCTGATGTCTACCTACGAATTTTAGCGGTTTCATAAAATTGTGTCCCGTCTGTGACCTGTTTTATGTGTAATGTAATTTTCAAAAAAGGGGCTAGGTATTTTTTTTAAAAGACTAAATTATTAAATGTCTTGGAAATTTTTTATTAAAAATTTTTAAAGGCTTTAACCGGAAACTCTTGCCTTTTAAAATTTTGAAAATTAAAATGACAAGTTAGCGTAGCCGGGGCGGTTAAGACATACCCAGGAAAACTACTCTTAATTGGAATAACAGTCTGGTCGGTGCATATAAAGGTCTATGTACTAGCATTCGGGGGGGCGAGGCGGGACCCAAAAACCCGTGGTTTCCCAACGTAAGTCATAAATATCTTTTGCCTGTTGGTTTAAATTTCCAAATTTTTATGTAGATTTCATAAAAGAAAAATTCAGGATAACTCAATTAGTTTTAAAATTTTTAAGGCTAAATATTTATTTAAAAGATGGACACTGAGCAATAAAATACTTTCTAAAAGATTTCTTTAAACCTGAAATTTAAAAAAAAAAATCGAAACGAATATTGTGTTTCAACTTTTTAATGTGTGTAAAAGTTTACCACAGGTTTTAAAAGTCGTAGCCGGGTGCCATGGGGATTTCAGAGGCCATTCCCCTACAACTGCATTATGGTAAACCCCCTTACTTTTTTGTTTGTTTTTGTTGTTTTGTTTTATGTTTGTTTGGTATATTTTTTTTTCCCAAAATCGACCCCCAAAGACAAGGTGTCTCGCAGGGTGAAAGGCTAAAAAAGTTGATATAACATGTTTTTAAAAGTATTATTTCTACTTAAAATGTAGCGGAGGCATTTGATACCTTATACCTTTAAAAAAAAAGCCCCATTATTAAAAAACCGTCAATATAATTTTTAAAAACGTTACAAAAATTGAGTAATTAATTTTATTATGAAAATCCCAGGGGCTGGGCGGATTAAAACCCCGGGTTTTGGTGGAAGTAGACTTCGAAGTCTGTGAGATCAAATGATCGTAATAATATTAATTTCTTCATACTGACACTGATTTTTTTCAAAAAAAAACATTTTTTTCTGGTCATGTTAGAGAAGAGGCAAGATTATTGTAATTATTTTCAAAAAGTGGTATTAGAGCGGACTGTTTTTAGGGCCAAAGTGGTTTTTTTTAATGACCTAACGATGATGCCGTCTAGGGGGGGAAGTCAATCGAAATCACTAACCCAAGGAGTCGCCCCCTGAGCAGTTGAAAGAGATGGGTTTAAACGACAAGCGACCGCAAAAAATTCCACTCTTTAAAGAAGTCTCATATTTGCGAGTGAATCCCATTTTGGCATAGAAAGTGCCTTTTTATGCACAAAAAATCCGTCGGTAACGATTTAAAATAGCTGCAAAAAGGGAAAGAGGATGATTTTTTATGAAAAATCGAAAAGTGCCTGAAGCGGGATTCAAACCCCAGGTCGTAGGGGGGGAGCCCAAATGCTCTAACCAGTCGACCCCCTGACGTAGGGGCCAGGCGAAGGCGACGGAACACTTCCCCCATTAAAAGGAGTTATTATTTGTGATGTAAATGCCTTTTTGGCGTATAGAAAGTGCCTCAAGGCTAAGGGAAAATTTGAAGGGATAGAACTTTTGATGAAAAATTCCAAGCCCTAAGTTGGATTTGAATCCGGATCGCACGGTGGAAACCCAAGGTCAAACCTTTTAGCCAAAAAGTCCCCTGGTAAAACCCCAAAAACCCTTAAAAATCTAATTTCCGTGTTTTGCTTGTAGGCCAGTTTTCCATGCTCTAAGTATTGCAATATCATTTTGAAAAAAAGGGGACTGAATAAGAAATGGCAACTAAATATAAAAATTTAGATTTAAAAATATTCCTAATTCTTTGTGAATCGACTTTAAAGATAAATGGAGAATCAAAGGGGGCCTTCTTTCAAAACTGAGTCTATTTTTTTTAAACAATTTTAAATTATCTTTTTTTTTTGGGATAACACTTTTTAACAAGACTGGCCCACCTTCTTTCCATGACTTTAAAGACAACAAACTGTTCATATTGTTCAAGACTTTATTTTCCGGAGTGACTACCGGTTTCATGTTAATGCAATTTCAAAAAAAAAAATGTTTCTCCAGGGGTTTGTCAATAATCAGTTTAAATTTTCGTGTATTTGTAATTTTCAGATATGCAGAAAAATTCAAAAATTGTATGGGACTTTTTTTTAAATTTGACGATGTCATGTATAATGTCATCTTGATATTCATTCTATTGTTCAATTTTTTGAAAAAAATGACGAAATTTCCTATTACAGTTTGAATACGTTAACTGAGTCCTTACACGCAAAGAATGGGTCTGACATTTTACAAACCAAAGATTTCCAAAAATTTTTTCCCTCGGCGATTTAGCTTAATTTTTAAATAAACATTGATTATTTTTGTATTAAATGTTTTCGTCTTTCTTTTAAAAAGGCAAAAGAGATGGTACTTCTTTTTGATAGACCAAAATTAAAAGTTTATAATAATACGTGAATAATTTTATTTTCAATGTTTTAATAAACACACACGTCTAATTAGAAAAGGGTGTTTTTGTGTTTTGTATGACAATCATTCTATAAAATTGTCTTTTTTTTTTAGATGTCTATAAGTGCATTTTAACTGAAAATTTTAAAGTTTTTAAATGTGCTTCGGAAACCATTGTCATGCTCCATTTTAGGACCGATAATCTTTTCACTCAGATATTATAACTTTTTATGTGTCAATTAATGAAATTTTATAAAGAAAAAAATTATTTGCAAGCTTCCCTTTAACAAGTATAAAAGAACAAGTATTGAAGAAAAATTAAAAAAACTGTTTAAAAAGAGGTTTTTATGATTGATTGACAAAAGATAGTGGTTAAAACGAAATGAATCTTCCCCGGGGTGGGGGACAAAATCAGGGTTATTACGCTAGGGTCAAATTTTTACAAGTTTTATTTGGAGGTTATATTATGATATAATGACCCCAATCACGAGTTTGGGGAAAACGCGGGCGGCGTATTTGAATTTTTTTGTTTAACTACAAAAAAATTTTGAAATGTAAGGGAAAGGGTATTTGCAGAAATTAAATAGTTTCGGCGATGAATTGTCACAGGATTGTAAAATTATCTTGTTATTTTTTTAATGCTTTTGTTCAAATTATAAAAGTCTACATTACAACAACCGTAAAAAAAAAAAATTTCCTAAACCAATTTTTTTCTAAAAAAAAATCAAAAAAAAAAAAAAACCAAAAAAATCATAACAAATTTTTAAAAAAACATTTGGCCCCCCCCCCCCCAAAACCCTAATATTTTAATCTTTCGGAAATTTGTTTTTTAAATTTCCCGAGTGAGGGGTATGATTATTTTTGTATACTTTAATTTATTTAAATGAATTTTAAACTTAATCTTGTATCATATTGCTAATTTTTTTAAATGATGGAGATTTACAGATTTATCTTCGAATATGAACATACAAAATGTTATCCGTGACAAGAAAAATATTATTGTAACTTGCCTGGTATGTATTAATCAGGGGTTTTTTTTTGGGGGGGGGGGGAGGGGGGGGGGTTTTTTTTGTTTTTTTTTTGGTTTTTCATCAAAATTGAGTTGTTGTCATAGAGATAATACCAGTGCTTCATTATGAAGCGGCCGTCTTTACGCGCAGCGAGATGGTTCTGGTGTCGTTTGAAAGCGCAGGCCAAGGTATCACGGTATCGAAAAACACCCCGGTCGACGCCCGTTTTCCCCCAATGGCCCAAAAATGTGCCAAACAAAGTCTTAAAAGCCGTATGAACAGTAGTATTCATAGTTTTTGGAAGCCGTAGCACAATAAACGGTTTTAGATTGTTAAGCGTGGGGACAGCCCCCATGTATTGGTACCTTGGAAAAGGCTAGGCAGATCTGAAACTTGGTCCACACCCCTTTGGTCCCCTTCCCCGGGTTTTCACGTTTTCCCCCTGGGCGGACCCTTTGAAAAAGAAAATGGAAAAAGTGATTTCCGGGCCATTTTCTTGTACAGTGGTGGTAAAAACAATTAACCTAGATTAGACTGTAGGGCTGGGTTATTGACAGTGATTGTGATAACTTTCAAAGTTTTGTAAAAAAAAAACCGTGTTTGGCGACAGAAATTTGTCAATTCGGAATCATTATATAAAAGCAGTCAATAACATTAACCCGTCAGTTTGAATGTACTGATGTGTTCATTAATAAAGACCAACAATTTTATGCTCTAGACTTACAATTTTTTTGTAAATGATAATTTCTTCTTTATAACTGCAAAAAAGTCTGATGTGAAAATTGCATAAGAGATGGGTAATCCCAAATGTAGTATTCAGGGTGATAATTATATAATTTCCTTTTCCCTACCAATGATTGATTACAAAAAGTTTTAATAAACCTTTAAACTTTGAAAATTTGAAAATGTTAAACAAATTTTTTTATTTTTTGTTTTGTTGTTGTTTGGTTTTCTTTTGGGGTTTTTTGTTGTTTCTTTTTTTTTTTTTTTATTTTTGTTTTGTGAATTTATCGCCCGCGTCTTGTTTTCAAAAATTTTTTGATATCGTCCCAAATGTTTTTTTCTGTATTGTAACCTACGCTTTTTAATTTTTCTTTCCCTTTGTTTCTGGGGGCCGGTCTCCCTTGGGTTCCAAAAGGAAGTTATCCCCCCATCAAAATTTTCGTTCCCGTGTAGAACTGCAAGTTGTGATTCTATTGTACTGCATGTCACTAAAAACTATCCTTTTTCTTGAAATATGTTTTTAACTGTTGAACTTTTAAAATTATGATGATTTCGGTCAGCAGATAATCCCTGGGCTTTTTTAAATACAGAATTTGGAGGCAGTTTAAGCTTTTTTTGCTTTTGGGTGGTCAGTATTCCCGGGTGGTTTAATTCTTGTCTTGTTTCACCTGGAAGGTTGGAACAATTTTCTGTTCTTTTATAGGTTTTACCACATTGCCAAGCTATTACGCAGCTGCTCTGGGTTTTATTGGATTTTCATTGCCCAGTGTCGTGGGTGCCCCGGCTCTGCCCGTCCCAAAAGTCTTGCCTGTTACTCTTCCTTTCTGTGGGCCCGTGGAAAATTGGTTTTTGGGTTTTTTTTCATTTATTTCACGCCATGCCAAGAATCATTTTGTTTTTGTGAAAGCCGTGTTTTTTAAAATTTTTCACCCCCATGTTCCGGTTGTGTATGTTATCTGAAGTAAACTTTAGAGAAAGTTTGAATTTTTCTTCTTTTTATTTCATGACGCTGTGACACCTTCATGGCTTTTGTAATGTGCTCACATTTCAAAATTGGTGGTTTTTCCCACTGCAACAAAACTTGTGTCCTTTGGATTTTTTTTTCCTCCTGTCTAGCATCCCCTCTGATTCAATACCCCTAAGTCTTATAAGACCCAATTTTTTCTAACAAAGCTCTTCGATCGTTGTCTGGGGATTTTGAACATTCCCGGTACTTCTGATTAAATGATTTTTTTTTTATTTCTGGAAACCCCCTTCCCCGCTGCATTTGCAAAACGAGGTAATGTATGGCAAATTCCCCCGCACATCAAGGGAGACATACCCTAGGTTAGCCAGAAATTCCTTGTTGGTAGGTATGGGGATGATGACAAGAGAAAAATGTGAGGGATTCAGATTAAGCATTTTCCCGTTGTAATTTTCTACTGTCCCCTTCTAAAAGTTTAGTAACCTACATGAATGGTTAAATAACGCGAGTGGAGAATGTTTTGTCCCAATCACTGCAACGAACTTGATCTGTAAGAAATAAATCTGTGAAGTGTCACATTGCTCCCTTTGGTATGATCCTACTGCACCATTAACGGAATATCTTCCTATTCTTTGATATCCAAAAGTAAACACAGTATTTAAAACGTCCGTATTTGTTTAAAAAATTTCTCATTTGAGAAAAATTTTTCTTAATATTTTGTAATTTATTTTGTAAGATGTTTTGAAACTTCGCCCCCAGGAAAAGTATTTTAAAGGAAGGATTCCGTGAGTGTTGTTGATCCATATTTAATTGAGCTGTAATACAAAATTATAAAACTAAGATTTTACTTTGAATTGCCAAGTTGGACCCCTTTTCAAGTCCAGTCCTTATTTACATTTTGCGGGGAATAAGGTCTTCAGTAAATAATCAATATAACCATTATTTTCTTGATTCAAATATATAGTTTTTTGCATTGTCACTTTATAAAGATTTACTTGTTTTACAATACCCCATAACATTTAGAATTTATCCTACTAGCAATTAATTTCCTTAAATTTGTATATGATACGGTCCCCCTGCTCCTTGACAATGGGTCAGTCCACTTTTGCTGATTATCTTAGAGTTTTTACACCTTTTTGGTCCTAAGTGGGCTTTAGGATTTGTTTTAAAGAATGTAGAGGATCAAAGCAATAAGAATAAATCCAATGTATCGAAATTTCAGTCAATTTAAAAACAAAAACGATTTATTTTAAATTTTATAAAAAGGAAAAAGTTTTGTGTTTTGTTAAAAAATGAGTGTAAGGATCAAAACATAAAAATAGATATCAATGTGTGGAATTTTAGTTTAAAAAAAAATAATCAATTTTTTTAACCCCAATGAGGGAAGGAATGAAAATACACAGGATAAACTTTTAGCACAATAGACTCCGTGGATGAACGGAACGGAAAGTGAAAACGTTCAACCGCAAATGTGAAAATTTCCAAATTTTCTATTGCACAAGATGATTTGCAGATGAAATGTCTTTATGTTATGTAGCCATGTATAACAAATGAAAAAAACAGAAAGTGTGGTGGGGGGGAAGAGAATTTTTAAGCAAGTGACGAAATTTGGATTGAGAAAGAAAATACAAAAGATTTTTGGGAAAAAGATGCACCCAGAAATGTTGGGTTTTGAACGGTATAAAACAAAAAAAGAAAGAGGATTAAAAAAAACCCCCCATGCAAAAAGTATGAGGGGCACAGACGAGAAAAAATGCCAAATGTGTATTGGAATTTGTTTGACAAAGGTTTCCCAAACCCCCCAAACCTTCCATCTGGGGCATCTTGGGGAAAAAATCATGTCGTTTATTACATCTATCTTTTGTCAATATGGATTGTAAAAATGGTTAAATGTTAGATGTTTTTGGTGATTTTCAGTCTGTATACTTGGTTCCCGCCATCTGTCAGTAAAATTTAGACTGTAGTGTATAAATTTCGCGATCATTCACAATTACTGGCTGAGAGAAGTTCATGACCTTAAGTGGGGGGCTTGCAGATACTGGGAAATTTGAAATTTTAAGAGACAGCAAAAATATTTTTCTGTAGCCAAAAAGTAATAACACACAAGGCAAAAATACACATATATATTTTTTGTATACTAAGAACTGTATACCAAATTTCAATGAAAGTATTAAATACAGGTAGAATATTGTGAAAAAAATTTTTAGTTTTTGCTTTTACACAAAAGTGTTCAACTGAAAAGTAGCATTTTGTGAGTTGTGGTCCCTTTTTTCTGTACTTGGTGTTTAAATTTGTGCCGTAGGAATTTATCCACTGCGTAAGTTTGTCGTCAACATGACAAAAAAATTCACCACCCCCCATTTTATTCAGGTTTAACTAATGACAAAAGATCATGTAAAGAATTGAAAAAAGTGTTTAGATTTTTATGGGTTAAAAATCTATCGCAATTTATTTCAGAAAAAGAAATATTTATTTTCGGTATTTTGCGTTCATTCGCACGAACACGAAAAAAATTTTCCCCCTTCCATTTTTAAAAAGTAGATTTAAATTTTAACAATTTTTTTGCATTTTAAATTAAAACAGCTTCCCGGCCATTCTGTTCCCGTGCGCCCTATTAAGGAACGTTCTTCTGACTATACGCGGACGTCGTCCAAACAGCTTGATTAACTTTTTGGGCCCTTTTCCTTTTGTGTCATACGAAATGAGCGTAATAATTTTTAAAGGAAAAATAGGGCCCAATTAAAAAAAATTTTTAGATACTTGTCGCCTTTGCTGAAACGGTTCTCCTACAAAAAGGTGTAATGTTTGCAACAATATTCACCACCGTAATTTTTATAAAAACTACCCTTAATTCGAAATTAACTGTATTGTTCGAGTTTTTTAGGCACATTCGTAACAGATCGCATTTGTAACAGATTTTTACGTATGCGATCGCATTGTAAAGGTAAAAAAAGTTACGAATGTGTTTGTCCAACTTAGTATCATGTTGAGTTTTATACTGCAAATGTTCAATCAGTTGGTTGTCATCACAACACCTTAAATGACTTCATAGCACCTCACAAGTTAGCGTCGTCGACGTCAAAGACGTCAAAAATTTTTAAGGCGCATCATGAGGAAAAAAGGGCCTTTGGGAATTTCGAGGTTTGGGACCCGTGGGGCCCAGATCAGCTGGCTCCCCGGACTGATCGGGCCCACCGTTCGCTGTTTTTTCAAAGAAGCTTATTTACCTGAAAATGAAATTTTCTGACCCCTTTTTCGTGCATAGATGCCAGGTCAGCCCAATTACACTTTCCGGAAAAATTCACGAAAATGTCCCAAAAACAATTTTCCCCTGACGTGGCTCAAATTTTTTTTTCATTTCTGCACCAACTATAATATGATTACAACTTCAGTACTTCTGTTCCCCGACTAGTGAAATATAGCCCCCTTGCTCAGGTATGGGCGCCGGTGGGACTCATTTGTAGGTATCTTTCGTCATCCAGAGCTGTTTCAAGTTGGGTGACAAAAAGGAGTTACATAATGGGACAAATCAAAACAACTTGCAGGACGGAGTCGTTAGCATTCAGTTTTGGAGGGCCCGACCTGTGCTGCGAATTAATGTCTATGAGTTTTTTAAGAAAGTACGCTTATTTTTTAATTTCCTCACTCACTGAGCCCGCCGTGAGGTAATAGGTTCTTTTATTATAATCCCGCCGTGAAATAGCGGGGTTTGTGTTTTCGTGAGTTTATATAGGTTTTTGTCCTTGGTTTAATGCCCAATTAAGTTAAATTTAAATGGGCATATTTTATTTCATGAATCCCTTTGGTCAGTTAAATTTATTTGATGTTTAAAGCAACGAAATGGGAAAAAAAAAAACGGAAACGAAAACCCCATCTTGCAGAAACCCGCGGACGCCGACGAACAGGTCAGAACACTAGCCTGAGCAGATTCGAAAAGCCAAGCTAGTCAATTTTTTAAGTTACTTTTAAAAATTATACGTACCGGTGTTTGCGGAAACAAGCTTTTTAAAAACTTCTATGTTTTGTTGGATCCTTGATCTTTATTTCTGTGCATCTTTTTTGTTGTTGAAGGATACAACCGCGCATTGCCGATAACTAAAGTTGAACAGGGGTGCTCTTCCCCTTTAATCATAATTTCATATATTCATGCTTTTTAAAAAGAAAATCTCTATCGCGCTCAAAGGCAAATCAGTATTTTTGCCATATCAGGGGCCATAAATCCAGACGAAAAGGTGATATGGTGGTTTTTGAAAGGGAACCCATACAAGATATATATAAGTTCTGTGCAAGTTTTTTCAAAAATTTAAAAAATTTAAAGTCTCTTATGTATTACAAGAAAAGTTGAAAGGACGGACGGTCGGCGACGGCGACGTACGAAGGGGATCACAATTGTTACTTTGTCGTTCGTAAAAAAATGAGTAATACTGTTACCAAATGTGTTTCAGATGTAAAAATGCCTTTTTTGTTTATTTTCCCATCGAAAATAATGTGACAAATGTGATCAGATGTCCCTCAAAAATTTGGGTTTTATCACAACTGTTCAAAAATTGTTAAATGTGCTTGATTTCTGTTTAATATTTGGGTCTCATTTGTAACCGTTAATGTGCGATCGCTTTGTAAAAAAACCCGTTTTCAAAAGCGATCTGTAACGAATGTGGTCCTACAGAGCTTTTAATCGCTTTTTGCGGGAAACCCTTTTTAAAAACCCCCCCCCCCCCCCAAAAAAAAAAAACAAGTTTCCCTTTATGGGTGAAAAAAAAAAAACTTCGCTGTTTTTAAGCTCTCTACATAATTTTTAAGGAAAACTTCACAATATATAAATCATATGCAATTTATGTGTAAGAAGTACATTTTGTCCCCCAAATTTGTGTCTTTTTGGTGGCAGTTTCAGTAATTTTCGGCTCAAGTTTGTAGGGTTTTGAAAACATCCTATTTTTCTTGGTGGTTGTGGTCAAATGCTCTGATAAAAGGGTTTTTGATGAGGGCACCCGCCCCGTATGGTTTTTGGTTTTCTTTTTTCTTAAATGTGTTTTGAGTCTAAAAAAACCCTCACTGAAAGTTTGGCTTTGATATTTTTAACAATAAAAATGGCAGTGTGGACAGCAGAAAAAAAGATGTTTTAATTGAATGACATGCTCAAAAGCCAAGTTTATATAATTCAATAATAAAATTACATCTAGTACTCCAGTGGAAGAGTAACATCAGCAAGTTCGGTGTTCTCAAAAAGTATTTTTACATTATCAATGATGTTTCTCACAAGGTTACATATTAACAAAATATGACTGTTTTATCATATTTCCTGAAATAATATCTTTTAAGTAGCTTTGTTCTTCAACTGGATATGTATCACTTCAACTAGAGTTTTTCTCAATCAATGTTTTCACCAATG
>NW_026463380.1:0-40676 GCF_021730395.1 Mercenaria mercenaria
TTGGGGGAAAGGGGGGGGTAAATTCCCCAAAAGGGGGGGGGGGGGCGATTTTTCTGAATAACCGGAGAGGGGGGGGGGTTTTTGGAGGGATCCTATTGGGAGGAAGGGAGGGGGGTATTTTGAGGTAGCCAGGGTGTGGAAGGGGGAGGGGGGGGGGTAAAATGTCTCTAGGAGGGGGGGGAGGATATTTTCTGAAATAGGCCGATGGGAGGGGAGGGGGTGTATTATTTTCTGAAATAACCCGAGAGGAGGGGAGGGGGGGGGGGTATTTGGAGGGATCGAATTGGGAGGAAGGGGAGGGGGGTAATTTGAGGTAACCGGGGTGTGGAAGGGGGAGAGGGGGGTATAATGTCTCCAGGAGGGGGGGGGGTAATTTTCTCCGAAAAAACTGCTTCCACAGGGGGGGGGTGGATATTTTCTGGAATAGCCCAATTGGATTTAAACGGATTAAATATGAGTGATAATAGTGATCAGGATACCTTCTTTGTCGACATGGTAAATACTTGTACATCTTCGAAAAATTTGTCTCCTCCAGAGCAAGCCTTTGTAGTTTTGTCCGTAGGCCCCTCCCAGACCCCACTGAAATTTAAAATAGACACAGGTAGCTCAGCTGATGTAATCCCAGTCAGCCATTTTGAAAAACTTAAAATCAGTTACCCCTTAGAACCCCCTGATAATGGTTTAACCTCGTATACAGGTAACTCATTGCCAATTCGTGCATGATTAGGTTAAATCTAGGTCACACGGAGTCAGCTGTTTATCAGCTGTTTACATTGTTAGAGAGCAACTCTGTTCCCCTGCTGAGTTTAAACACATGTCTTACACTAGGTCTGGTCAAGTTAACGTACTCTATCGATACTTGTGAACCCTTAGACAAGAGCAAAATGATGACTCTATATGGCGACCTATTTAAAGGGTGGGGACCATGCCCGGGGAAGCTAGTTTGCATATTAGACCGGACGCCACACCGGTTATCAACCCCCCTAGAAGAGTTCCTGAAGCCCTGAGAGAGAAATTAAAGCAAGAGCTAAATCGCATGGAAAAAGAGGGAATCGTAGAAAAGGTCACTGTCCCAACAGATTTTGTGAACTCCCTGGTAATAGTTGAGAAAAAATCAGGACAGTTGAGGGTATGTATTGACAGTAAGAATCTTAATGACGCAATAAAACGTCCACATTACCCCATGAGAACGATTGACAGTGTGACGTCACGACTTACCGGCGCAAAATATTTCAGTATACTGATGTTACACTGCCTACTGGTCCGTAAAGCTCGACGAGAAATCGTCTTTTCTCACGACATTTAGTACAGTGTTCGGGCGATACCGATGGCTGAGACTGCCCTACGGTATATCTGCATCAAGTGACATATTCATGCAGAAAATCGACGAAGTATTTTGAAGGACTTGACGGACTGACGGCAATTGTAGATGACATACTTGTGTATGGTAGATCAAGAGAGGAACATGACTTGAACTTAAAGAACGCTCTTGAGAGAGCAAGGTCAAAAGGTGTCAAGTTCAATCCTGACAAGTGCGTGATAGGGGTTACAGAAGTACCGTTTCTTTGGTCACTTGATCACGTCAACCGGATTAAAGCCTGACCCCTCAAAAATCGAGGCTATTGCAAACCTCGAAGTCCCGAAGACACGACGAGAATTAGAAAATATTCTTGGTATGGCAAATTACATGCAGAAATTTGCACCAAACTTGGCAGAGGTAACTAGCCCAATGAGAGCATTGTTAAAAAAAGATGTTGAGTTTTTATGGGACGTACCACAGACTCAGTCATTTGACAAAATGAAAGACATCATTACGCACAGTCCTGTTTCTGGCGTATTTTGACCCTAACAGCCGGTGTACTCGAATGTGACAGTTCCTTATATGGGTGTGGCGCCGCCCTCTTCCAAAATGGCCGCCCTGTAGCATTTGCAAGTAAAACCCTGACGGAAACCGAGTCCCGATACGCCAATATCGAAAGAGAGATGAACGCGATTGTATTTTCATGCTCTCGATTTCACCAGTATATTTATGGTAGAAAGGTCACCGTTCATAGCGACAACAAACCTCTATGTGCGATAATGCAAAAGCATCTATGTGCATGTCCGCCAAGACTACAAAGAATGAGACTGGCACTAAGCAATACGACTTAGACGTGCAATTTGTACCGGGTAAAGAAATAACCACTAGCGACCTTCTGTCTAGACAGCCTCTGAAGCTGACATTTGAAAACAATGACCTTGACATTCATGTTCACACAGTTCTTAAAGGTCTGCACATCTCTGACCGCCGTCTAGAGTCGTTAAGGCTCGACACAAAAAACGATGTTAACATGCAGCTCCTAAAACAAACAATAATTGACGGTTGGCCAATTTCCGCGCAGACTGTAAAGCTGAAATAGTGGAATTTTTTAATCACAGGGACGAACTTTCCGTTGCAGACGACCTAATATTCAGAGGTCAGACGATAGTTATTCCCGCCACTGCTAGGAAACATCTGATAGAGGCAGTTCACCAAGGTCACTTTGGGGTGGAAAAAACCACTCTAAGAGCAAGAGAACTCATGTTCTGGCCAGGCATGGCCAAACAAATTTCTGACTATGTTTCTCAGTGTTCTGTGTGTCAGAAACACAGATACTCAAATGCGAAAGAACCCCTTGAACAACATGAAATTCCAGACAGACCATGGCAAAACATTGCCGCTGACTTGTTCACTCTTGATGACAAGACTATTTAATAACGACGGATTATTACTCCCGCTTTTTTGAAATAGATCTTTTAACCAATAAGCAAAGTTTGACGGTCATCAGAAAACTCAAAGTACATATGGCTAGATACGGGATTTGCCAGAAATTGGTTACAGACAATGGTCCAAATGGTCATCAAAATTATTTGCAGATTTCGCAAATGATTGGGGTTTTACGCATGTCACATCCAGCCCCCTCCATCCGATCTCAAACGGCTTAATTGAGAAAACCGTCTCAATTGCGAAGCGCTTACTTCGTAAGGCTAAAGAAAGCAACAGAGATCCATATTTAGCTATTCTCGAATACAGGAATACACCCCTTGAATGTGGTTTTCTCCCCAAATCAGCTCCTAATGGGTAGAAGAACAAAATCTATTCTACCCATAACCAACGCACAGCTCCAGCCTAGAACCATCGAACCAAAACTGATCAAACAAAAAATGCAGAAAATCAAAGAAAAGCAAAAGTCAAATTATGACAAGACAGCTAGAAAGCTGCCTCCCCTACGGTTAAACGAATACGTCAGAATTCAGATAAACAAAATGTGGGAACCAGCCAAGGTCATAGAGACACACAATGATAGGTCGTACACAGTCCAGACCGAATCAGGTGGTATTTACCGCCGAAACAGAGTTATGATAAACAAAACCAAGGAAATATTTCCAGAAATACGGGATACCACGCCTAAACTTTTAGCGGAATATTCCCAGAATTCTCCCGTTTCGCGCCCCAATGCCAGGAATGACCACACATTGACCCGCATTTACCTGATATGCCCTGCTCTAACCCTCCTTGTCCTAAAACACGCTCTGGTTATGGTAGACAAGTGATTAAGAACAGACGTTATTACAACGAGAACTTTACAAACAATTAAGTGTTAGCATTCTATCAATGAAACACTCGTGGAAAGATGTCTAGACATGTTATAAATAAAATCTGATCAAACGGACACTGGAGAACATTGATTTAGATGGTTAAACATGATATAATAGAAGCTGATTAACTGACACCGGAGAACATTTGATTAATTTATAAATGAGCAACACTTCCGAAATAATAAATGCATAGAGAGAACATTTGAATTAGCCATGAGCAACAGTTTTTCAATAATAAACGCATTATATATTTATATCTTTATTTCTGTAACATGTTTATGTTAATAATATTGTTAGATCTTAATTAATGAATATTACTTGATTTAGAAATTAAGATTCTAAATATCTCTAAGAGAGGGAAATGTAATGAGATCATGTTTCATGAACTCTCAAAGAACCCAGTAAAATTCCATTACATGTGCATGCCTACAAGATCTTGACCATTTCCCGCCAGCATCAGTCTTCTGAATAAATGTTGAACAGTACACTTGTATTTGTTTCTTTCAACCACATCTGTGGATCAGGGACTCACACATACTATTCCATATGAATATAAAATGATAGAACCCTATTAGAGAACATTACACCACTTTAAAACATAGAGAGAAAAATGAATGAAACATGATAAACATGAGTGTCCCTATAACAACCATGCGTAAAATATTGTTAGCCGCCATTTGCGATTTTTTAGTAGAAATAGGTATTTTACTACATTTGTCCCCCTGTGCGTAACTATTAAAGTAAGGAAGCGATTTCTTTCATTTAAAGTTTATTTTGTGGATTGATATTTTCAGAAAACACGTACACAAGATTATGTATAGCTGAATTCTTTATGTTCAGATTTTATAGGGGTCTATAACTGGCGCCTTTAAGTTTGGTGTTTAACAATGACATTGTTAAGTTTAGACGTTCATATTCAGTAAAATACGACTAGGACACGAAAGCTATTATACTTGTTTGTAAAAGTAACATGTAAATTTAAATAGTAAGTTACGATGTATTGGAGAAGTAGGAAAAAATGGAAAAATTAAGAGGTGGGGGTTATGATATGCTGGTTTTCTGTTAAAAGTGAAAACAACTGTGTTTTCTGAGGGATGTGTGTAAAATATTTTTTCTGTCAAGATTATCTCGAATAATACACACGGATAAAACTTTTGTAAAAATAAACCAAATGTATGCGTATCTTAAGTTTAAGCAAAAGTTCAGGTTCTATTATGTGGAAGAGAAATGAGCCGTGCCGTGAGAAAACCAACATAGTGGGTTTGCGACCAGCAAGGATCCAGACCAGCCTGCGATGCGCAAGCTGGTCTGGATCCATGCTGGTCGCAAAGCCACTATGTTGGTTTTCCCATGGCACGGCTCAAATAATCCTTTTGAATTATTGTGTTAAGGATGCGGGGCAGGTTTTAGTGTTACATCTACTGCAAAATTAGCATAGTGTTGGTACAGTGTTTGTAGTAAGTTCTTTAAAAGGATGGAATAAAGCTCTTTTCATCAGTGATGTGTAATATGAAATATATTGATCATTTTCTTAAAAAGGTTTAAATTGAATTGATCATATAGAAAAGGTTAACTGTTCTGGGACTTTGTACGTTAAAATGTGAGAAAGTTAAAAGAATGGTTTTTCTGTGTTATTTAATCTCTGTGGAGAAAATAATGCTTAAGTAAGCTAATCTATTCTCCCTTATTGATGCCTATAGGTTGTAAGATGTTGAGACGACAGATCCAGTAGGTTTCTCTTTCCTTTCTTTGCATATCCGTCCATCTGTCATTAAATTCAATGCAACATAGTAGGATATCCGCAAATGTGTGACCCTCCATGTTAAAATGTTCAGCTACCAGCGACCGATTGAATTTGCGTGTTTTCCAGTCAGATCTGTGGAGATTCATTCGCTTTGCTAGCGTCTGTTTTGTTTCCCCGACATACTTTTTGTTGCACTTCTTGCATGTCATAAGGTATATGGCATTTTCTGTTTTGCAATTAGCCACTCCTTTAATATATATAGATATATATAATATAAAAGTCTGCGAGACATTCTTGTTCGGGCCAAAGTCAAGTCAGCTACAGGCACAACCAGTTCAGGCCAGTCAGGTCCTTGTGGTGCCCCAAGATGCCAAACATGCACTACCATGCCAAGCACCAGCACATTCCTTTCCTCCAATGGAAGCAAATCTGCAGTTAACCCTTTACCACACAGAACAGAAGCCAAAGTAACCTCTTTTACATAACACTGATAAGATATAACATGGAATAGAACTATTTCAAAGAGAACTATACAGTATAGCACTATCACGTGAATTGGAATATTGTTTCAAATCTTCGGACCAGCATATGCCAGGGACTTCCTAAAGAATTCAAGCTTGGGCTTAGGTAAATACAGTAGTTGGTTTGTTGTTGATATAAGAGCTGTATTGGTACTTCTTCTAAATTTATTTGTCATATATTATGGGCTTAAGTCATTAAGAGATTTGTATACCAAGATTGCTTTTTTATACTGACTGAAGGTAAGACTGAAAGTTCTAAGCCCTTTAAATGCAGAGAAAAAATTTTGAGTCAACTTTGCTTAAACCTTGATAGATAGCTTGTTACTTTCAAGATTGAATCAAGATACAAGCTGTGTGCAGCAACAAAGGAAGAAAACAAGATGATTGTAAGTTCTACTGCAGAGAACAATGTACATGTAGCTGTAGACAAGTTGATAAATAGTCTGTTCAATTAAATGGTTCCTTCCACAAAAGCTGTGTTGCCATGCTGTGTCCAGTTGAGTGGTTCCTTCAACAGAAGCTGTGTTGCCATGCTGTGTTCAATTGAGTGGTTCCTTCAACAGAAGCTGTGTTGCCATGCTGTGTTCAATTGAGTGGTTCCTTCAACAGAAGCTGTGTTGCCATGCTGTGTTCAATTGAGTGGTTCCTTCAACAGAAGCTGTGTTGCCATGCTGTGTTCAATTGAGTGGTTCCTTCAACAGAAGCTGTGTTGCCATGCTGTGTTCAATTGAGTGGTTCCTTCAACAGAAGCTGTGTTGCCATGCTGTGTTCAACTGAGTGGTTCCTTCAACAAAAGCTGTGTTGCCATGCTGTGTTCAATTGAGTGGTTCCTTCAACAAAAGCTGTGTTGCCATGCTGTGTTCAATTGGGTGGTTCCTTCAACAGAAGCTGTGTTGCCATGCTGTGTTCAATTGAGTGGTTCCTTCAACAGAAGCTGTGTTGCCATGCTGTGTTCAATTGAGTGGTTCCTTCAACAGAAGCTGTGTTGCCATGCTGTGTTCAATTGAGTGGTTCCTTCAACAGAAGCTGTGTTGCCATGCTGTGTTCAACTGAGTGGTTCCTTCAACAAAAGCTGTGTTGCCATGCTGTGTTCAACTGAGTGGTTCCTTCAACAAAAGCTGTGTTGCCATGCTGTGTTCAATTGGGTGGTTCCTTCCACAAAAGCTGTGTTGCCATGCTCAGTGTTCAATTGAGTGGTTCCTTCAACAAAAGCTGTGTTGCCATTCTTATTAAAACAGAGATCACTGTACATACCAATACACAAGTGGATTTTTCAAGCTTGGTTCTGTAATATATATTCTCATTTTAAGTTTTAACGAAAATTCAGCTTTCAGGAAAATCAGAAATTACAATTACTTCTATGTCTATAGAACTTTATTTTTCTACATTGCCATACACATCTGAGTTTTCAATCTGTAACACATACTTAGTTTCAACATCACACTTTGGAAGCTTTGGTAGTTTAATGGTGAGAACACTTTCCTCTGATGGAAAGAGATCTGAGTTCAAATCTCAGCTAAAGCGTATAAACGTGTTGTAATACTGGTATGTTTTCCATTGGCATACATATAAATTGTACATGATGGATAAAACTCACTTTTTTGATTTTGTAGAAAAATACTGTTTAGTGTATATGGCAACACAAATTTGCAGGAAATATTAACATTACATCTAACTTTAATCATTATTATTTATTTAAGAAATGATATATCTCACTTTGTGAATTGTCATTGAATAAAATCATTGGAGTTCAGATGCAAAGGAATTATATCACGTGGACAGCAAACATTTAAGTTCTTTTCAGCTTAACTATTATTAAAAGAAATTTTCTGGTTTCTTGCTTTTTCTTGTATAACATGTGATTTTTTATACTCAGTATTTTAGTATGTTTTGTAATCTTCATAATTTCATTTCCTGTAAAAAAGATAAAGGTAATTTAAAAGGTCTTGTTTATTATAGTGTCACCCTTATTGAAAGGGCCAGCCAATTTGGCTTATGAGACACCTTTGCGTACCAATTATCTCCCAACTCCTACCACTATGCCAGGCGCCAGGCGGATAGAAGTCGGTAACCATTCATTTAACTAGCTCGCAGCACACGAACCTGTATTACTGCATCTTTAAGTTTTAAACAAGGATCATTTCATGGAATTGAAGGTGAACATGTTTTAACTGTTGATCAAATGAAAATGGGTGTTTCAATTTGATGTCTATGCTCCATCATGGCAAACTTTATTTCATTATGTCAATAACTGATTTATGATACATGTAGTTACTTGCATAAACAAATAGGACAACTCTGCAGTGTATCTATCAACAACATAGGCCTTTTTAGCTCACCTGTCACATAGTGACAGGGTGAGCTTTTGTGGTCGCCCTTCATCCGTCGTCCGTCCACAATTTCTTGTCTGCACGATAGTGGTTTCATTTATGATTTTATTTTAACCAAACTTGCACACAACTTGTATCACCATAAGATCTCGGTTCCTTTCTTGAACTGGCCAGATCCCATTATAGGTTCCAGAGTTATGGCCCCTGAAAGGGCCAAAATTAGCTATTTGGACCTTGTCTGCACAATAGCAGCTTTATTTATGATTTGATTTTTACCAAACTGGCACACAACTTGTATCACCATAAGATCTTGGTTCCTTTCTTGAACTGGCGAGATTCCTTTATGGGTTCCAGAGTTATGGCCCCTGAAAGGGCCGAAATTAGCTATTTTGACCTTGTCTGCACAATAGCAGATTCATTTATGATTTGATTTTAACCAAACTTGCACACAACTTGTGACACCACAAGATCTTGGTTTCTTTCTTGAACTGGCCAGATTCCTTCATGGGTTCCAGAGTTATGGCCCAAAATTGGCTATTTTGGCTTTTGCAGCCATATAGAGACTTCATTTATGGTTTTATTTGATACAAACTTCCAAAATATCTTCAACAACAATACATCTTGGATTCCATGACAAATCAGATCCAATTGTAGGTTCCAGAGTTATTTTATATCTGATTACCTCCCCTGATTGTAATCAAAATTGATTTATATCAGTAAGTACTTATAGGACTTATTTGAAATTTCATTATTGTCATTAGTTGGACTGAGCCAATCAGGGTAGATAACTATGGACTGACTTTATCAAATTACCTCCCTTTATTTCAAATTAAAATGGGTATATCTCCGTAACTAATGAAGATACTGATCTGAATTTTCATTTATGTCAACAGATTTATTTGGCAGATCCTTCTTTTGTTCACTTACAATAATTTTCTTTTTAATTACTTCCCTTTTACATTACTATAAATAGCTTATTTTTAGTAACTTTTTTATTATTGGCCGTAGGGAAAAACCGAGACCACTTTTCTGTAATACAACATGGATGGTACCTCCAATTTTTAGGTGTTTTTTGACATATCTGTACATTTTAAGAATTTTTTTTTCTTTTTGGTTAAATTTCTTCCCTTTGTTGTTCCTGTCCTTTGGACTTAGATATTTTTTCTGAGGACCTTCTTGTCCTCAAGTGCAATGACAACAGGTGAGCGATATAGGGCCATCATGGCCCTCTTGTTTTAGACTTTGGATTATTTGGTAAATTTTTATGCATACTAGATACCCATCGGCAACATGTCGAGCCCGCCAGCTGTCAGAAGGACTAGGAGTTGCACATGATACCCTGTCTCATTGAGGCAAATATTTATGCCAAATAAAAAATGATTGCAAAAAGTTTCAGTATAAGTTTAATTAAAGTAACAACAAAGGGAAGTAAATTTTTAAAAAATCTTAAGTCCACACAAAAATCCTTACCAGTAGAGATAGGTCAAAATACACCTCAAAATTGGATGTAACATGCATATTGTACTACAGAAAAGTGGTTTTGATTTTTCCCTACGACCAGTAGTAAAAAAGTTACAATATAAGCTATTTAAAGTGACAACAAAGGGAAGTAATTCTAGGTTCTTGTACATGACACTCGGTCTCATGATGATGGACAATTGTGCCAAGTTACATCAAAATCCCTCCATGAATGTAAAAGAAATGCTCCGGACAAAGTCATTCCTGTATCTGGTCTTTGACCTCTAAGTGTGACCTTCACCTTAGACCTAGGGTCCTAGTTCTTGCGCATGACACTCCGTCACATGGTTGTGAACATTTGTGCCAAGTTACATCAAAATCCCTCCATGCATGAAGAAGAAATGCTCCGGACAGTCATTATTGAATTTAACCTTTGAACTCCAAGTGTGACCTTGACCTTTGAGATAGGTTTGCACATGACACTCCGTCTCACTGAGGTTAACATTCATGCCAAATATAAACGAGATTGCACGCACATACACTGAACAGCCATTTGGACAACTATGTCTTCGCTTCCGCAAGCGGGCTCGACAAAAAATTGTACAAATTCCTAAGTGAAATATAAAAGGCAGTATGAGTTTATAACAAAATTTCAATTTGTCCCTTTTTAGCTCACCTGAGCCATACAGAACTCTTGTTGCCATGGCAAGAAAGGAAAAACGTTAAAAATCTTCTTGTCCGAAACCACAGATCATAAGGCTTTAATATTTGGCATGTAGCATCATCTCGTGGTTCTCTACCAAGATTGTTCAAATTACCCTCCTAGGGTAAAATATGGCCCCGCCCTGGGGGTCACATGGTTTACATAGACTTATATAGGAAAAACTTTGAAAATCCTCTTGCCCAAAACCACAAAGTGTAGAGCCTCAATATTTGGCATGTAACATCATCTAATGGTCCTCTATGAAGTTTGTTCAAATTATGCCCCTGGGGTGAAAAGAAGCCCCACCCAGGGGGTCTAGGAAAAAAACTTTAAAAATCTTCTCTTCTGAATCCGCATGATCTAGACCTTTGATATTTGGCATGTAGCATTGCCTTGTGGTCCTCTACCAAGGTTGTTCAAATTATTACCCAGGGGTGAAAAGAGGCCCCACCCCGGAGGCCCCAAGTTTTACATAGACTTGAATAGGAAAAAACTTTAAAAATCTTCTTGTCTGAAACTACAAGGCCTAGGCTTTTGATATTTGGTATGTTGCAGTGCCTAGTAATCCTCTACCAAGACTATTCAAATTATGTCCCTAGGGTGAAAAGAGGCCCCACCAGGGGGTCCCAAGTTATACATATATATAGGTAAAAAACTTTAAAAATCTTCTTGTCTGAAAGTTCAAGGCTTAAGCCTTTGATATTTGGTATGTAGCATTGCCTAGTGGTTCTCTAACTAGATCTATCAAATTATCCCCCTGGGGTGAAAAGAGGCCCTGCCCCGGGGGTCACTTGTATGTCTTATACAGGAATAAATACTTTAAAAATTATCTGATCATATTTCCAAGACTGTTTAATTATAATTACCGGATGACCCAAAGTAATTAGGGGTCACTTGACTGTAGGGCTGTCATTGATTGGGTCTTAGGCGTATCGACGATACCGATATATCAGAAGACAAATATCGACGATACATCGATATATTGATTATTAAGTTAGATTAACGACCTATTTGTTCATATGCATACTATATACCTTCCTGTAAATGCTATTTGTAGTTTTATTGCCTACTTTCCATATTTCTGTTTGATTATGTTGTATTTATATTTATGAAATAAAAGAAATACATAAAAATTAATAACATCTTTCATTTTTATTTTGCCCTCACTCCTTTTTTTGCATTTATCCAAATTTACAACTTTGTGAACTTTAGTTGTTTTTTTAGGGTCTGAGTGTTTATTTGGGTAGTTTTTTCTCTCTGTAAAATATCGATTTTTGAAAATGGGAATCGATAATCGATCGACAAAAAAATATCGTTGATACATCGATATCGTTTCTATCGATGACAGCCCTACTTGACTGTGACCTTGACCTACTGAAATCATGACCTGCTGACCTACTTTTTCTTTTTTGAAGTTACAGTAAAGAAATTGGATAATTACATCTTTTATACAGATTTCAATACTCATCTTGAATAGTCTTGTGACCTTCTGACCTATTTTCTTGTTTTTGAAGATACAGCATGGAAATTTGGACCACATGTAGAACCTTTGATACAGATTAGATTTCGATACTGATCCTAGATATTATTAACCCTGAACTACTGACCTACTTTCTTGTTTTTGAAACTACAGCAGAGATTTGGACTACCTGTATACTTTTTTAACAGATTTCAGTATTTATCTTGAAGAATCCTTACCATGACCTTCTCATCTATTTTCTTGTTTGTTTCTGAAGCATTAGCAAAGAAATTTCTTTAACCGAGCAATTAATCTCATGTGAACGATATAGGGCCATCCTGGCCCTCTTGTTATACCTTTTCAAACGTTTAGAACTAGTTAAATCTTTTTTTCCAGCCTTTTTTCTTTTTCCTGCCATGTTTTTCTTCTCCTTTTTTTTTCTTTTCTTCCTTTTCTCCTTTCTTTCATTCTTGTGAAATTCATGAGTCAGATTCCAGATCTTTTTGATAAAGAAAAATGGACTTAATTGTGTATTCACATGGATCATGTTGTTGAGACGTATTCAAACACGGTTCCTTATATATTAATAGTCATAGCGAAAATGTTTCAAGACTTGTCTGATGACACAGGATGAACCGTCTTAACTGACTGGAATCTTGTCTGACCGGATGTAATAACCAGAGCTGTCCATAAGACAGCACACTCCACTATTCAGCGATTTGACAGTAAAGTGAATATATGTCTCAATAAGACTAAGAGATATCTACTTTAAAAGGAAGATATACCAAGGGGCATAATTCTGTCAAGAACACAAACTAGAGTTCTTGGGATTGTTACCACACATACAGATCAAGATGATAAAAATATATTTTGAGTTTCAAGTCATAACCTTATATAGTATCAAAGTTATGTCCAGAAAACGAAGTGTCAAAAAATTTAAGTATGAAAGGGGCATAATTTGGTCAAATATACAAATGATCAGAGTTATGGGGATTGTTACCACTCGTGCAGATGATGATGATAAAGATACAGTTAAAGTTTCAAGTCTATCTTATATTGTACTAAAGTAATATCAAGAAAGCAAAGATTGCCAAAATATTTTAAGTATGAAAGGGGCATAATTTTTTTCCAAAATACAATTAGTTTTTCTTTGTTTGTTTTGGGTTTAACGCTGTTTTTCAACAGTATTTCAGTCATGTAATGGCGGGCAGTTAACCTAACCAGTGTTCTTGGATTCTGTGCCAGTACAAACCTGTTCTCCGCAAGTAACTGCCAACTTCCCCACATGAATCAGAGGTGGAGGACTAATGATTTCAGACACAATGTCGTTTATCAAATAGTCGGGAAGAACATACACCCCGCCTAAGGATCGAACTCAAGATCCCGCGATTCGTAGACCAACGCTCTTACCTACTGAGCTAAGCGGGCGGGCCAAAATACAATTAGAGTTATGAGGATTGTAACACAAATTATAAAGAAATACTTTTAATTTCAAGTCATTATCTTTTAAAGAACCAAAGATATGTCTATAAACAAAGCTTTCAAAAACATTTAACATGAAAATGATTCCAAGTATAACAACTTTGTGACCTTGACCTTCAGTATAATGGGCTAAGCCCCTGCACATACTTTGTTTGTAAGCTGGACAATGTTTGTGTGAACTTACAGTAAGATATAAGCAATAGTAACAAAGATATGACAGAAAAACGAAAGGTTTGCGAAAAAGTTTAACCTTAACAAGAGCTGTCTCAGTAGGATGACACATGTCCCCGATGGCACTTTGAATGAATAGTTATGGCCGATGTTAGAGTTTAGGACCTTTGACCTACGGAGCTGGGTCTTGCGCGCGACACGTCGTCTTACTGTGTCACACATTCGTGCATAGTTATTTTAAAATCCATGCATGAATGACAAAGATATGGACCGGACATGCCCATCAATGCACTATCATGAAAAATGACCTTTAACGTCTAAGTGCGACCTTGACCTTTGAGCTACGGACCTGGGTCTTGCGTGTGACACGTCGTCTTACTGTGGTACACATTCATGCCAAGTTATTTGAAAATCCATCCATCGATGACAAAGATATGGACCGGACACGCCCATCAATGCACTATCCTTTAACGTCTAAGTGTGACCTTGACCTTTGAGCTACGAACCTGGGTCTTGCGCAAGACACGTCGTCTTACTGTGGTACACATTCATGCCAAGTTATTTGAAAATCCATCCATCGATGACAAAGATATGGGCCGGATACGCCCATTAATGCACTATCCTTTAACGTCTAAGTGTGACCTTGACCTTTGAGCTACGGACCTGGGTCTTGCGCGCGACATGTCGTCTTACTGTGGTACACATTTATGCCAAGTTATTTGAAAATCCATCCATTGATGACAAAGATATGGACTGGACACGCCCATCAATGCACTATCCTTTAATGTTTAAGTGTGACCTTGACCTTTGAGCTACGGACTGGGTCTTGCGCGCGACACGTCGTCTTACTGTGGTACACATTCATGCCAAGTTATTTGAAAATCCATCCATCGATGACAAAGATATGGACCGGACACGCCCATCAATGCACTATCCTTTAATGTCTAAGTGTGACCTTGATCTTTGAGCTACGGACCTGGGTCTTGCACATGACACGTCGTCTTACTGTGGTACACATTCATGCCAAGTTATTTGAAAATCCATCCATTGATGACAAAGATATGGACCGGACACGAAAATTGCGGACAGACCGACAGACGGTTCAAAAACTATATGCCTCCCTTCGGGGGCATAAAAATAACCTATGTATAACTAACACCTTGATGAGCTTGACATTGGGTATAATGGGCCCAGCCCCTGCACATTGTTTGTATGCTGGACAATGTTTATGTGAACTTACAGTAATATATAAGCAATAGTAACAAAGATACGACAGAAAAACAAAGGTTATCGAAAAACTTTAACCTTAAAAATAACCTAAGTATAACACCTTGGTGACCTTGACCTTGGGTAAAATGGGCCCAGCCCCTGCATATAAATACTTTGTTTGTATGCTGGACAATGTTTATGTGGAGTTACAGTAAGATATAAGCAATAGTAACAAAGATATGACAGAAAAACAAAGGTTGCCGAAAAACTTTAACCAAGAAAGCTCAAACCAACACCGACGTGGAGGCGATTAGAATAACCCCCTTTTCTCCCAATAGTGGAGCTAAAAAAATGAACAGTTGAATAAGAAAACTGCATTGTAAAAACACCTCAGCTGCAATTTTCACTGTTTGTCTTGTTCTCGGTGCTTCTGAGGAATCTACTTTTTAGATTTTATTTACTTCACAACAGCGGGTGTTAAGTGCTGTGTGGCGGCCGTAAAAAGTCACCTCAACTTCATCTCAGTGTTGTTATGTTTTCTGGTCCTTCAGGATCATTGATTTCAACTCATCTAGATTTGAAGATTGAATACTGCTTAACAGATTTTTAAAGTTTCTACTACATACATGTAAGGAAAAGTGACCACACCCTCTAGCAGCCATGTTTTGTGAGTAATCGGAATAATTTGACAATCTTAGTAATAGATCACACAAAGACCATTTGTTTGAAGTTATTCAAAAATCAGGCAAGCAGTTTCATACAAGACTTTCTACTATATAAATGTAGGGAAAAGTGACCAGAACCTCTAGCGGCCATTTTTCTATTGAATCAGAATAATTTGAACAAGGACCATTTGTGAAAATTTAGTTCAAAATTGGACCAGCAGATTCATGCAGAGATTTTAAAGGTCCATTGTGTTGACCCGTTAGCCAAGAATTTCTTAGAAGAAACATGACCCCTACTTTTCTTTGGGATCTTTTGTGGTTTATAGGTCATTTAAGAACATAAGGCTAGTACTGTGAAATTATTAATATACGTGAAGGATTAATTTTCATGGTTGAGCCAATCTACGAAAATTAATCCCAGCGAACAAGTAAAATTCCCATTCATTTTAAGTTCAAAATTTGAAATCCATGAATTTATATCACCATGAAATTGCCGTTGAGACCAAAACAACAAAATTTCATGCCCAGGAAATTAAATGATTTGACAGTAATCCGTTTTTAAAACGGGCCTGGCTATGTGTTAGTTACTGCTAATTTTATATAGAAATATAGCAAATTTATTTACTACAGTATATCCTAAACTGAACTATTTTGGTGGAAGGTTACGTAAGGACCATTTGTGTAAAATTAGTTCAAAATCATACCAGCAGTTAAAAAGAGACGATGTTTAAAGATTTCTTCTTTCAGCTCTGGCAACCAAGGAGAATCCTTTGAACAACTTTTGTAGAGGACCACTCAAGGAACTTCATCAAAATCCTTAAGGTGCTTTTGGAGATAGCATTCAAAGAAATTGCTGATTACAGATGCACAACAGGCACAGCCTGATCACAATAGCTTACAGTGAGCACTTTGTGCTCGGGTAAGCTTAAAATCTTGACTTAAGAAAAAACTTATTACAGTAGATTTGTCTTCGTAGCCTTCAATACAAGGTCATAGACATTCTTGAACGGTATTTTAATACAAGGTCTGCCCAGAAGAAAGGGTTATGATTACTGGCAATTACAACAGATGTGCCTTCAATAGCCTTATATTTGCTTTGCATTTTTTAATGTCAACTTATTTGGAGTACGAAACCAGTTGAAAATACTCATAAGCACCTGTTACTGGCTCTTTAACTATTGTATAATTAACAAGCAAATTTGATGAATTGGTATCCCCCGCCGCAAGGGTTTGTGGTGAGGAATGGCAAAAAAATATATCCGGCAAAATATTAATGATGCTACTAAGAAGCAAATAATTTCATTAGTCAAAACCAATTTAACAGAAAATGAATGTTATTTTTTGGTGTGTGTGTGGGGGGGGGGGGGGGTGGGGGCAGCGGGGGTGACCAAATGGTGGTACAAAACATCACATGTTGATGGAAAATAAGAGAGAAAAAAAACAAGAAAAAAATGTGTGTGTGGGGGGGGGGTGGGGGGGATGCATTATCAGGGTGATGGACATGACTGGGTGGAGGACTGAGTTGGGGGAACAGTACAACTTTGCATGTTGATAAATATTCACTGAAGGTTTGAAAAAAATAAAATAAAAAGGAATGATTTATTTTGGGTGGGAGATGCGGGGTGGGGTGGGAGGGGGATGTTTATATTAAATGTTCATAGAAAAGAATGAAAGAAGTTTAATGAAATTCTATGAATTGGGTTGGTTTGTTATGTACAAATCTGTAGATTTTTAAACAATTAAAGGGCAATAACTCTAAGGAAAATTGACCAATTAAAAAAAGAAATTGACAGGCATGATCGAAGTATGTTGGCTCATATTTATTTCAAGTTTCATGAAATTCTACCAACTAGTTACTGAGAAATGGCTGCAGATGTGGATTTTTCATTAAATCAAGGGTAATAACTCTAAGGGAAATTGATCAATAAAAAAAAACTTGACAGGCATCATTGCAGTATGTTGGTGCATGTTTATTTCAAGTTTTATGAAATTCTACCCGATAGTTACTGGGAAATAGCTGCGGACGGACATTTTTGGGCATTTTTCATTAAATCAAGGGCAATAACTCTAAGGGAAATTGACCAATCAAAAAAAACTTGGTGGGCATCATTGCAATATTTTGGTTCATGTTTAAGTTTCATGAAATTCTAACTGCTAGTTACTTAGAAATGGCTGCAGACAGACGGACGAACAGATGTGACGGATGGACAATGCCATTTCAATACCCCCCTCCAGATTTCATCGGTGTGAGATAATAATGATTTTGTGGTTACAATAATCATTTTGCATTGAAAAGGATATACTGGTACATCATCCTAAACTTCCGTTTGTTTTAGCTGAAAATATTATAAAGTCATAAACCTTAAATGAAACTTTTTGATAAAATAACAGGTGTGTATGTGTAAAGACAAAGCCTGTTAACACAGGAAAATAATTTTGATGCCACTGAAATGAATGGTTGAAAAAAACAATCAAGATCATTTACATTTGTTCAGACATTTATACTTTTTCATTTATAAACATATTGAACAAACAACAATGTATATCCAAAGAAGTATAAAATACACAGAATGGCAACTGGCTGTAATCTCGCATGATCTCCTGTCAGAGCATGAATCGGCGTTATCTTAGTAAAAACAAACATCAGCGAGCACGGAGTTACAATTTGTACCTTTAAAACTACATTTGAAATACATGTTAGCAGGCCTCCTAGCAGGCCTGAACAAAAATAAAGGTTTTTATAAAGGCTCCAATCTATGGAAATAAAGGCCTTTTAGTGTAAAATATTAAAAAATAAAGAGTAAATAAAGGCTATTTTTGTCTGAATTCTCGTTGAAAACACATAATATATATAGGTATTTACTACTTGTATGTGGTCTGGTGAACACAACAGCATTCTGAAAAACTCAAGATGAAAGATACACAAGCAGTATCCAAATAACAATACTTAAAAGGGGGGAAGAAATACAGCAGTATAACCATTACTTGCTTTAAACTGGCACGGCAAGCAGTCTGAACAAAAATATAGGTTTTGAGTGAAAATTACGGGCTATTTGGCCGTTTTAAAGGTTTTTTCAGAAGATTTAAAGGTTTTAAAGGTTTGCTCTGAAATTAAAGGTTTCACTAGGAGGCCTGTGTTAGGTTCTTAATATATAGCTCATACAAGACACAATATTGGTACTTTTGCAAATGTTTGATCTTTTGTCAAAATCTACATTTCTTTACACAGTAAATTCTTTAAAACTATGATGTTACATCAGACTGTTAGGAATGATGAGGTATTGTGATTTTTCAAAGCAGACTCATAAAAATCAAGCATGCCAATCAATACTTGTTGCTGTCTATACAGTTCTATTCATATTAACTCAAAATATGTACTGTAGAAAGAAAATAATTAGGTCTTTATATTTCGACACGAAACAAGCCTCCATACATATAACAACTGTCAGTTGTTAACTAAATTTTATGAGAACTGCAAAACATGTGCAACATTACAAAAATTCGAAGACTGACCTACAAAAATTCGAAGACTGACATACAAAAATTCGAAGACTGACCTACAAAAATTCGAAGACTGACAAAGGTAAATTCCCAACAGTAAGCTCAAGTACATCAAGTTATTTCTATCTGAGACTGAATCGAGAATGCCAACAGTACAAAAAGAACTTAGATCTCCTGACTGCATACAACTGTCGAGATCACCTGACTGCATACAACTGTCAATATCTCCGGACTGCATACAGCTGTCAAGATCCCCAGACTGCATACAACTGTCGAGATCCCCGGGCTGCATACAACTGTCGAGATCTCCTGACTGCATATAAACTGTCGAGATCTCCAGACTGCATACAACTTTCAAGATATGACTGAATACAACTGCTGAGATGTGACTGTATACAATTGTCGTGATCTGACTGCATACAACTGTCTAGATCTCTGGACTCTATCCACCTGTCACTGAAAAACAGAGAACTAAGACTAACCATTTGATTTTCAATCTTTGACTGTGGGTGGGATATTAATCGTCAGCTATAATATTTGTGGCACCTTGTTATTGAATATAATTTTTGACCTATAAGCCAGCAGGAGGGCTTCCTCTCACAAACCTGAATTGCATAAAGTTTACATGCACCCAAAACATTTACAAAACTTCATAAGAGTAAAATGTATAATTTACACAAATATATGTATAACATTAAACTTTCTACTGCCTCATGTGAAGTCTATCACATATATACTTGTTTCCTATATTTTTTGATGTGACAGTTTCAGAGAACTCTTTAGTTGCTTGTAAACACTGAATACAACAAGAGGGCCATGATGGCCCTATATCGCTCACCTGTTATCATTGCACTTGAGGACAAGAAGGTCCTCAGTAAAAATATTTAAGTCCAAAGGACAGGAACAACAAAGGGAAGAAATTTAACCAAAAAGGAAAAACAATTCTTACAAGGTACAGATATGTCAAAATGCACCTAAAAATTGGAGGTACCATCCATGTTGTACCACAGAAAAGTGGTCTCGGGTTTTTCCCTACGGCCAGTAATAAAAAAGTTACCAAAAATAAGCTATTTATAGTAACGTAAAAGGGAAGTAATTAAAAAAAAAAATATTGTAAGTGAACAATAGAAGGCTCTGCCAAATAAATCTGTTGACATAAATGAAATTTCAGATCAGTATCTTCATTAGTTACGGAGATATACCCATTTTAATTTGAAATAAAGGGAGGAAATTTGACATAAAATCAGTCCATAGTTATCTACCCTGATTGTCCAACTAATGACAATTATGAAATTTCAAATAAGTCCAATAAGTACTTACTGATATAAATCCATTTTGATTACAATCAGGGGAGGTAGTCAGATATAAAATAACTCTGGAACCTACGATTGGATCTGATTTGTCATGGAATCCAAGATTTACTGTTGTTGAAGATATTTTGGAAGTTTGTATCAAATAAAACCATAAATGAAGTCTCTATATGGCTGCAAAAGCCAAAATAGCCAATTTTGGACCTTTAAGGGGCCATAACTCTGAAACCCATGAAGGAATTTGGCCAGTTCAAGGAAGGAACCAAGACCTTGTGATGATACAAGTTGTGTGCAAGTTTGGTTAAAATCAAATCATAAATGAAGCTGCTATTGTGCAGACAAGGTCAAAATAGCTAATTTTGGCCCTTTCAGGGGCCATAATTCTAGAACCCATTATGGGATCTAGCCGGTTCAAGAAAGGAACTGAGATCTTATGGTGACACAAGTTTTGTGCAAGACTGATTAAATTCAGATCATAAATGAAGCTGCTATTGTGCAGACAAGGTCAAAATATCTAATTCTGGCCCTTTCAGGGGCCATAACTCTGGAACCCATAAAGGAATCTGGCCAGTTCAAGAAAGGAACAAAGATCTTATGGTGATACAAGTTGTGTGCCAGTTTGGTAAAAATCAAATCATAAATAAAGCTGCTATTGAGCAGACAAGGTCAAAATAGCTAATATTGGCCCTTTCAGGGGCCATAACTCTGAAACCCATAATGGGATCTGGCCAGTTCAAGAAAGGAACCGAGATCTTATGGTGATACAAGTTGTGTGCAAGTTTGGTTAAAGTAAAATCATAAATGAAACCACTATCGTGCAGACAAGAAATTGTTGACGCATGGACGGACGCATGCACGCACAGACGACAGATGAAGGGTGATCACAAAAGCTCACCTTGTCACTATGTGACAGGTGAGCTAAAAATCAAACAAGAGGGTCATGATGACCCTATATCTCTCACCTGTTAAACGTGACCTTGGAATTATCAAGTTAAACATTCTGATCAAGTTTCAAGAAGATAGGGTCATGGATGTAGCCTCTACAATGTAAATGTGGCTTCAAGAATATTAACATGCTTTACCTTTGATTTGACCTGGTAACCTAGTTAATGACCCCACATGACCCAAAAAATAGTCAAACTTAACCTGCTTTGGTTGTGTGATTACACTATACTTCGGTGTTTTTTATGTAAGTTTGTATCAAATCAGAACATAAATGAAAACTCTATACGGCTGAAAGAGCCAAAATAGAAAATTGTCCCCTTTCAGGGGCAGCAACTCTAGAACCCATGATGGAATCTAGCCGGTTTTCGAAAGGAACTCGTATCTTATTGTAACATAAGCTGTGTGTAAGTGTGGTTAAAATCCAATGTAAAATGTCACTTAATCTATCGTGTTCACAATGTAAAAATTAACAAATTTTGGCTCTTTCAGGGTTTCATCAGGGATCGTAACTCCGGAACCTATGATTGAATCTGATGGATTCATATGGAATCCAAGACCTATTTTTGTTAAAGATATTTTGCAAGTTTGTGTATCAAATCAAACCATAAATGAAGTTTCTATATGGCTACAAAAGCCAAAATAGCCTTAATTTTGACCCTGATGGGATCTGGTCACTTTTGAACAGGAACCAAGATATTATGCAAATACAAGTTGTGTGCAAGTTTGATAAAATCTATTGCAAAATGTGGTCTTTATCATGTTCACAAGAAATTGTGAACCGACGGACCAATGACGGACGAAGGATGATCGCAAATGCTTACCTTGACCCTTTAAGAGCCATAACTCTGACACCCATGATGGGATCTGTTCAAATTTAGAAAGGAACAGAGATATTATGCCAATACAAGTTGTGTGCAAGTTTGATTAAAACTGACTGCAAAATGTGGTCTCTATCGTGTTCACAAGAAATTGTGAACGGACGGACCAATGACGGACGAAGGATGATCACAAATGCTAACCTTGACTCTACATGACAGGTGAGCTAAAAAGACAGTAATCTTGATTTCTTATTTCAAATTCAATAATCCAGAGTTACACGAATTTTCAACATGGATGCCATTTGACCCTATAACAATGTTTTATGGAGTATTAATAAGCAGTAACAATTTTCTCTCTTTGGATGATGTATGATACATTAACAGTAAACCGACCTTCCCTCACATGAAGAATTCAATGCCCCAAGTGAGGCTCGAACCCACATCGATGAGAGGCAAGTGATTTGAAGTCAGCGACCTTAACCACTCGGCCACGGAGGTCCCTACAGCACCAGAAGTGGTCCCCGGGTGTTTTCCTTACATTTTCTATATCTGGATCGTTTGAAAGCCAGAATAACTCCAGCCTTTTGCTCATTCCCTTGCAGCCTCAACTATCTGATGTCTTACTGTATTTCAAAAATACAAAATAACTAGGATGTTACATACTTGAAACAACTCGTCAAAGATATCTTCCTCCTGTCTCCAGATAATTCTCAGATCATTGTTAGAGAGGACCACCCTTGTCTTGTGTGTGCGGGCCTGCCGTGGCGTTCATACTGTTTGTATGCTGTAGTACTTCTGCCACTGTTTGTTTGTGGACCCAGCAACCTGGAACATTACCTAACAAGAGCGTCTTCTATCAGAAATAAATTAGATTAAACTGAAGTAAATTTTTATCCTTTTTCATTATAACTTTCTAAGTAGATAGAAGAGTGTTAAACTTCATTGCTTGCTTTGCTAAATTAAGGAAAAATATAAACCACATGTAATCTTGGAAACTCTTACTTCAGGGTCATGCCTACAAATACACTTCACACCATTAAATTTTCTAATTCTTAATCAAAATCACCTGTAAATCAACACCATATAATTAGAAATCTCATTTGTGAGAAAACATTTCTCCAGTTTAGCTTGCTAAATTTCTAAAATGGGCTGGTCCATCATTCAATATAGGCAATACAATTTATTATTAGAAGGGGTGTTCACTGAAATTTACTGACTGAATAGCAAACAGTGCAGATCTTGATCAGACTGCACAGATGTGTAGCCTTATCTTTCGTCTGCACAGGTCACAAAGGCAGAATCACTTGCCACCAGCAGGCTAAAGGTTAAAGAGTAACAAACACTAACCAGCAACTTTTCTAGATACTTTTTTGACTGCAAATAAATCTATTTATATAGACAAATATAGCAAAGGGACCGGATGATTCACTTTTTTCCAGCTTCTGTGTCATATTACTAATAAATAGAAGTAACTCTGGAGACGTCTCCTTTAAAGAGGATGTATCAAGTTATTTAATGAATTTGACATTGACATTCCAGTTTCTATGATGGAAGAGCACTCCAGATGCCACTTTAAGTTGCACTTACGCAAGAGCAGGTTACAACCATGTATTCAGCTAGAGTAGATTTTGTCAAGACGAATCACACAAGGTGCACTAGAGCCAAGTGTGATTTGACCCAGCAAAATCAACGAGAGTTGAATACAAAATCCCAGATCTAGCTACTGTTATAATGACCCTTCTATTACATACATCCACCTGCAATGCTTTGTTATGTTGTTTTGTTATCAAACAAAATCTTCAATATGTATTATGTTATTTAACCGAATGCAGTTTTTGTGTGTTATTCATAGATCTGTGTCCGGTCATGCATATTAAATAAAAATAGTCCAGCAACATTCAATACAAAAGGTACAATACGGATTATTTTCTGCCTGTTCGTATATACTGGTGAAATACAATCTGTTTTCTTGATAGAATTTATATAGGTATATTATAATGATAGTACATATAGCCGTAGCTCTCTTTCCAGTATGACTGTAGTGTAAAACTCCTGAAAATACCACTCATAGTTTAACATAGCTCTACCACCTATGAAAAAGTAACTGCTAAATGCAGTATACAAACTAAAAACAAAATTATAACTGATCCATACCTCCAAACATTTCATCAGCATGGACGACAAAATGATTGTTAAATGTCTGACCAAAGGAACCACTCTCTGGCTGGAAATCAAAGCTATCACCTTCCATATCTGATCCCTGCAAATAGTCAACATGCATTCTCTCAACATTATCATATATCTTAATATCACAACTCTTGAGAGTCGGCAGTATTTTTGTAAACTATCACACAGCAGTGTCAGTTGAATGTCAGTTGAGCCTCTTTGTTAGAAAGTAAATTATTCTTCAAACACAATATGGATAGAGGACATATTAACTTTAGACACAATCACATTGTATATGGTCAATCATCAGATGGGACTTGTTTGATATCAAATTCTAGACTTAAGTTCCAAAAATTATATCAATTAAGCTATTAAGAACTCAAACAGTGTGGGTTACTGATCATTTTTCTGGTTATTGTACCACTCAACTATGAAATAAAAGTCAAACATTTGCGCCAAAGCTTTTAGTAAGTTTAGGTACCATTAAATTACTGATAAATGTCTGCTTTTTAAGACAGGAAATTTTTTGTTGGATAACACAGTATCAAATGTCCACCCCATTTTGAACCAGAACACCTAGTAACAAGAGCAAGTGGGGCAATATACGCCTGAAGGGTTACATCAGAGGATGGGAGTAAAATTTAAAGAACTTGACTGTTCAACCCCAAAGGACAGGCACAACAAAAAGGAGAAATTCAAAAAAAAAAATAATAATTTCTAAGTCCACAAAAAAATTCTTACCAGGTAAAGTTATGTCAAAATACATCTAACAAGAGCTGTCCGTAAGACAGCCAAGCTCGACTATTCGGAATATTGTCCCAGAAACAGGAATTTATATTACCCAAAAAGGTTAAATATCAAAAGAGTTTTAAGTTCAAAAGGGGGCATAATTTGACCAAAATGCATATCAGTTATGGGACTTGCTGCTATCAACTAGTTTTATAACCCCTAAGGCACATGTGAAGTTTCAATTCAATATCTGCATTAGTTTTGGAGATAGAAACTCGCATGTAAAACTTTAAACCAGAATTTTCAAAGTCCAAAAGGGGGCATAATTTGCCCAAAATACATGCCAGAGTTATGGGACTTGACCCATTGAGGTTGGTAATTGATCTAGAAAAAGAAAAATAAGTTTCAAATCTATATGCCTTTTAGTAATTGCCGTATGTACTTGCACGCAAAACTTCAACCAGGATTTTCTAAGTCCAAAAAGGGGAATAATTTGCTCAAAATACATGTAAGAGTTATGGGACTTGATCCAGTGAGGATAGTAATTGATCTAGAAAAAGTCCAAAAGGGGGCATAATTTGGCCAAAATGAAGGTCAGAGTTATGGGACTTGCTGCTATCAACTAGTTTTATAACCCCGAAGACACATGTGAAGTTTCAAATCAATATCTGCATTAGTTTTGGAGATAATAACTTGCATGTAAAACATTAACCAAAATTTTCTAAGTCTAAAAGGGGGCATAATTTGCTCAAAATACATGTCAGAGTTATGGGACTTGACCCAGTGAGGTTGGTAATTGATCTAGAAAAAGAAAAATTAAGTTTCAAATCTGTATGCCTTTTAGAAATAGCTGTATGTACTTGCATGCAAAACTTTAACCAGAATTTTCTAAGTCCAAAAGGGGGCATAATTTGGCCAAAATGAAGGTCAGAGTTATGAGACTTGCTGCTATCAACTAGTTTTATAACCCCAAAGACACATGTGAAGTTTCAAATCAATATCTGCATTAGTTTTGGAGATAGTAACTTGCATGTAAAACTTTAACCAAAATTTTCTAAGTCCAAAAGGGGGCATAATTTGCTCAAAATACATGTCAGAGTTATGGGACTTGACCCAGAGAGGTTGGTAATTGACCTAGAAAAAGAAAAAATAAGTTTCAAGCTAATGCCTTTAATTGATGGCTGTATGTACTTGCAGCAAAAACTTAACATAGGTGGTGACGCTGACGCCAATGCCGCGCCAGGGTGAGTAGAATAGCTAGACTATTCTTCGAATAGTCGAGCTAAAAATTGGATGTTCTATCCATGTTGTACAAAAAAAGTTTCAAAATAAGCTATTTATAGTAACAAAAAAGGGAAGTAATTCAAAATTAAAATTATTGTAAGAGAACAAAAAGGGATCTGCCAAATAAAAATAAGAGCACTGCAATGCATAGCAATATAAACAAAGCAGAGTCATATATGGACCTTTGCCCTAGTTTGACCTTGACCTTGAAGCGGTCATCCAAAACATTGTGCTCTGCATGTCGCCTCAGTGTGGTGAATATTTGTGCCAAGTTTCTTGAAACCCTTCAAGCAGTTAAAGATTTACAGAGCAGACATAAAAAAGCCATATATGACCCTTTCACCCCTAAGGGTGACCTTGACCTTGAAGTAGTCATCTAAAACAAGCGCTCTGCACGTGTTCAGTGTGGTGAACATTTGTGCCAAGTTTCTTTAAAATCCTAAAGCAGTTCAAGAGTTACAGAGCGGACACGAAACACCTCTATGACCTTTGACCCCTAAGTGTGACCTTGACCTTGAAATGAGACATCCAAAACATGTGCTCTGCACATTGTCTCAGTGTGGTGAACATTTGCGTCAAGTTTCTTTGAAATCTTTCAAGTGGTTCAAGAGTTACAGAGCGGACACGAAATTGCTAACGGACGGACAGACGTACACCGGGACCATAACATAATACGTCCCTTTGGGCGTATAACAAGAATGTCTGGCTCCAGTTGGGGAATATTGCTACAGCTATCTATCTGCAGCACAATACATCAATCTTCAGTATAACAGCAGTATCAACACTCTATGTCAAATATATTACAGTCTAACCTGTCTTAAGCAGCCAGACAGGGGAAACAGACAATTTGGCCACTTAAGCCAGGTGACCACTGATCGGAGGTGCAGCCAGTATATGTTTTTTTCGACTTTTGACCAGTTTAGCCTTTAGGCCATTATTTTCGGTTTTCTAAAATTTATAATTTTACCAGGATACACTGACATGCATTCGCAAACAATGGTCTTCTTAGAATATAAAACTCGGCAGATGTGTTTTTTTAAACAAAACATTTACAGCCCAATTTCCCCAACTTCAAAAAAATTCGTTTACAATTTTCGCCATTTGGTAAGGAAAGCTACTCTCCGCGCTTACTGTCTACCGCTAAAAATCTAAGATTGCCATTCAATCCGTAAAAGATCGAGTGGTTATATTTCTTTCAAACACAATAAATTTCATATAATTTTGTTTGAAATTTTAATGAAAGAAAAACAAAAAGAAGCTGAGTTCATTAAACGCGTGATGCACCCGGTGGCATTTTGTCGATACAAAGCCAACCAAAGTCCAAAATGAGGTCAAGTTTCAAGGTCAAACTGAGGTCAGTGATGTCTGAAGATGAGGATTGGTCACAGGTTACATCTGAAATTAGTATCAAGTCATTCTAGAAAGGGGTATTCAGATGCTAGACAAAACGGTCCCTTTGGTTACCAAGAGAGGGCCCCATAAAAAGCAACCGAAGCCCAAATGAGGTCAAGGTAAAAACTGAGGTAGGTGATGTCTGAAGATAAATGAATGGTCACAAGTTACATCGGGCATTTGTATCATGTCATTCCAGTAAGGGGTATTGATGCTAGACGAAACAGTCCCATTTGGTTACTCATGTACGGACGGACGGACGGACAGATGGACAGGACAATCACTATATGCCTCCCGCATCAGTAGATGCCGGGGGCATAAAAGAATCACAAATATTATGCTACTAATTAGATACCGAGTATTATCTTTACCGAGATCAAACGGGTGAACAAAAAAAATTGACACAAGGTGACATGCTAATTGCGATAATTATGGCCATTTGATCGTAACAAAAAGGGGATCACATTTTGGTTATCAGTTTTAATTGAGAAGCTCATGTCATTTTGTCGTTCTTGTGGTGAAGTCACGCAAAACTTAGCAATCATATGTTTCTCAAAAATCTGGTACCTTCGGCGATTATCGCCTAAAAATAATTGGTTCTCTAAAGAAACAGGGCCGCTGAAAGGGGTCAAATACGGTGGTTGGGAGGCAATTTCGATGGCTGCTGGCCGCGGACGGGAGGTGGCCACTGAATAAAGTGATGAAATAGAGGAAAATCCGTCGAGGGCGTCATAAAATGACCACTGAACAGAGGTGACCGTTAGTACAGGTTATACTGCATGTAGTTCTTGTAGCCCTTAAAACTGCAAAGTGGAATTATTCAATCAGACTGAAGAGAAGTCCATGCAAGGACGCTAAAAACAAGGCGTGATGAAGTTCATAAATGGGTTCATAAAAAGGGAAATTGTTAAGGTTCTTTTCTTGTGTTTTCGAATGGTTATGGGAAGAAGTATGGTTGCAATAAACTCAGTGCACTGAGATGAGTATCAGGCAGTAATGTACCGGAAGCCTTCTCCCTGAACAAAGAAATTCAGAATTCTCAGCTGATTTTGAGACGTTTCAATATTGGTATCCAAGAACTCAATAATCCACCACTGTATCAAATGGTTATGGGAAGAAGATAGTTTTTATATAACAGTAGCCTTATGTCAAATACCAGTATTTGGTAGCAAAGAGGCCTTCAACTTTATCTAGGAAATTCATAAATCCCCACCTTGAATATGTGAAGAAAATAGCCATAAATATTTGGTGCTAAAATAAATCACTATCAACACACTGTTACAGACATAACTTCTCTTACAATGACCAATTAGCTCTACTACTTACTCTGTACTTAAATTACGCACATTTCAATTCAATCTTAAAACTTACCTAATCATCTTCATTATCATCATCATGATCATCATTGTCATTTTCTTCATCACCATCATCATCGTCATCATCATTTCCATCATTACCATTATCATCAGGGTATGAGGCACTATCTGAGTCTCCTCTGGATCATCAATATGGTCTGCCTATCTGAATCATTTAAAGTTTCATAAAGCTTTAATTTTTTTGATGTTGATAATGTAACACAAATGGAGGAAGACCCCTGGTGCTACCCTGTATCAGGACTAACAGGCAATCCATTTTTCCCTATAATCTGAACAGTTTCCTCATTAAACCAACATCTGCTTGGATCAAATGACTGAATACTGTTGTAACTTTGGTTAGGAAAATCCTCTCTAAAGAGACAGATTACTGTAAACAACATGTTAGATCAGATATACATCTGCCATTTATGCCTTTTTAAACTTTTGCATTTTTTTAATACTTCGTGGAAAACTATCCCAACAAAACTTGGGTTTCAACTACTTTTAAGGGGAAAATTTAAGGCTTATATAAAGATTAAACCTTATAAGCCAGATTTAAGATTTTCTTAGAATGTTGCTCACATGTAAATTTATAATACTACATATTGTAAGAATTAGCAGCACATTATTTAAAACAAAAGGGTCATGATAACCCTGGATCGCTCATTGACATAATTTGAACAATCTTGTTAGAGATCCACTAGGCAATGCTACATACCAAATATCAAAGGCCTAGGTCCTGTGGAAGATTTTTTCCCCTATATAAGTCTATGTTAAATTTGGGACCCCCAGGGCAGGGCCTCTTTTTAACACAGGAGCATAATTTGAATAATTTTGGTAGAAGACCACAAGGCAATGCAACATACCAAATATCAAAAGCCTAAGCATTGCAGTTTCAGGCAAGAAGATTTTTAAAGTTTTTTACTATATAAGTCTATGTAAAACTTGAGACCCCGGGGCAGGGCCTCTTTTCATCCCAGGGTTATAATTGGAAAATTTTCATAGAGGACCACAAGGCAATGCTACATACCAAAAAAAATATAAAAGGGCCCTAGGTCCTGTGGTTTTAGACAAGGAGTTTTTTAAGTTTTTTCCCTACCCAAGTCTATGTAAACTTGTGACCACGGGGGGGGGCCTCTTTTTACCCTAGCGGCATAATTTGAACAATCTTCTTAGAGGACCATTAGATGATGTTACATTGCCAAATATCAAGGCTCTACAACCTTTGGGTTTCAGACAAGAAGATTTTTAAAGTTTTACCTTTCGGTTGCCATGGCCAACCAGAGATCTGCATGGAATTCAATTCTTTGAATAATTTTGAAAGGGGGGCCACCCAAGGATTCATTCCTGTGAAGTTTGGTGTAATTTTTCCCCAGTGGTTTTAAAGAGATTTTTTTTAGAAAATGTTGACCGACCGACAACAGACGACAGACTTGAGTGGTCACAAAAGTCACCATGAGCCTTTGACTCGTGAGCTAAAAACATGATCCTTCCCAAAAAAAATGTAAACAAAACTTGTGAAAACTTACTAGTTGTTCTTTAAAATGCCCAGATCAGCTTGGGGACAAGATCTGACTGATCATTTGAGGGTCATGATGCCATCAATCTCTCCTCTTCTATATCAACATCAACCAACTCCTCCAGCTCTTGATTCTCATCTGAAACAACATGGTTCACAATCATGATAGTTTGCACTTTGTACTTTCATTTAATCAAAGCAAGTATATCGACTTTTGTCCATACAAAATTGTAGCTGAAACAAAGCGGCATCCTCTATTTTCTCTACCAGACTAAAATGTTACCAAAATCATAGAAAGTTAAATTACCTATGCTAAAATATTAGAGACGAATACTAATTTTAAATGCACAGCAACACTGAAATTCCAGACTATTTTTGGTTTATTTACTGGCTGATCCATGCAAGAGATCGCGAGGCTATTGCCTGTTCCTTATTTTTATATAACAAACTTATTTGAAAAATACTTTCTCAGAAATGGTTTCTTTCTTAAAAGCTGGTATTCATACACTTCAGGCAAATGAGAGAAGAAAAAAAAATCAACCAAGGCAACCAAGGGCAAAAAAAATTGACTGAGGCAAATAAGGCAGAAAAAATGACCAAGGCAAGTGCCTTGGTTGCCTTAATATTGTTATGGCTATCTTGGCCTCAAAAGTTTGGGGGAAATAGAATACTGTAACATCTAATTTTAATAATTATTGTTTATGTTTATCATTTTTATTTATTTATAATTATGATTGTATCGATCGTGTTTCACCCATTTGTTTCATTGTGCGAGCTAGTGTATGTTTCTGAAATCTTATCACACCAAGTCTTATGTGGTACATGATGGTACCTCAGTCTTATGTGGTACATGATGGTACCTCAGTCTTATGTGGTACATGATGGTACATAAGTCTTATGTGGTAAATGATGGTACCTAAGTCTTATGTGGTACATGATGGTACCTAAGTCTTATGTGGTACATGATCATGGTACCTAAGTCTTATGTGGTACATGATGGTACCTTAGTCTTATGTGGTACATGGTGGTACCTCAGTCTTATGTGGAAACAGGGATGGTACTACGTCTTATGTGGTACTTTGATGGTCCCTAAGTCTTATGTGGTACATGATGGTCCCTCAGTCTTATGTGGTACATGATGGTACCTCAGTCTTATGTGGTACATGATGGTACATAAGTCTTATGTGGTACATGATGGTACCTAAGTTTTATGTGGTACATGATCATGGTACCTAAGTCTATGTGGTACATGGTGGTACCTAAGATTATGTGGTACATGATGGTCCCTAAGTTTTAGTGGTACATGATGGTACCTAAGTCTTATGTGGTAAAATGGTAGTATTTTGAAACTTGGTTTTAAATACAAACAATAATAAATCAAACGTGGCATGCAAGATAAAACTCTTTCGTTGATGCCAAAGTCACATCGAACATGTCGCCCCATTTAAGGTCTTTTCAGCTTAAGGATGTAGGTTACCTTGTTACCAGGGTAATTCCAATTAATTGAAAATGCAGCAATTTTTAGTTTCGTGTAATCAAGTTTTAACTGCTACAATCTCAATTTCGTTTATCTCTCTCTTAAAGTAAAATTTTTATCTTGGTTTTGAAGAAAATGACCCTCCAAAGATATTTCATATTGAAAGAAGAAGGAAAATTTCCGGTATTTAATTTTATTGTATTGGGGTTTCCTTGTTATCCGTACAAGCTTTCACAATTGAAAATTTTACTAGTATGCGCTTAGCTTCTAATATATTGTAATGTCGCGGGGCTCGTGTTTTCCCTTGTAACGCATTTTTATTTTATATTTAAAAAGTATTATGAAAACGGTTTTTTTTGACAGTTTCAGTGTCATTCTGTTAATGACCAACAATGGATACGGTATTTTGGGTAAAATTATTAGCAAAATACCAAGCAGTTTACATGGTACCTATTTTCTTAAGTTTAAAGTAACCATTTGGGGACAGAGATGTTTAAAAAACGCTTATGCCTTTGCTTGCTTTTTTTCACAATTTCTTATAAAAGATATTAAAACAAATTATCTTTCTTGTTAATGTAGCTTTAAAACATATTTCTAACGTAAATAATATTTTTGTATTATTTGCATTTATTTAAACAAATTTCACAGCTTAAAATACTTACAGCAGTACCCCACATCTGACATTTTTTATGGAAAAATCGTTTTGCATGCTGTTATTACTCTCATGGATATTGTTGAAATGCAAATAAAAAGCTGAAGATGTGTTACTTAGATATACCAGTGTCAACGCTTTTGAATTTTACATTTAGATGTAAATCAAACTGCCCAATTTTTATTTGAAAATGGCTGTAAAAAAGTAACCTTTCATCCAACTATATTCTCAATAAATCAGTTTCCATCATCAATTTTCTGCATTCCGCGAACATTTCAATATAACTACTAAAAGAAGCAAAATATTGGTAATTTGACGAGACTCAAAAAATATTTCAGCAAATATTGGTGCTTAAGAATAGTTCAAATAAATAAAATTAACATAATTACGTACTTTCAAAATAAAATTTTTATTTTTTGCGCGGTAAATTTACACATAATGTCATGACGTCAATGACATCATTTATGGCAACATGTTTTGAAGCATTTCTGCGGCAATTTAATCATAACTTCTGCATTATTAAACCCCAAAGCAACAGATCGGAGGCAGGTCCATGATATTTTTTCAGAAGATAGGATTAACAAACACATTCAGTTTGTCGTAAACTTCGTCATAAATCGTTACGTAAGCTTCCGGTTGGGCATGCACACATAAAAATATTAAGGTAACCTACCTCCTTAACTATTCAGTTCAAATGTACAAACAAATTTGCAATTTTTCTTGTACAACTGTATATATTTGTATGTTTTTTAATCTCCATAATTTTCATATTCCTGTATTACTGCATTGTTAGTTATAACCCCTTTCCATCCTGGACATGATTAATTCTGCCTTTCCCTGCCAGTTGATCATGGTCTGCACTGTTCGTTCTTCAGCCAGTATTTTTTTGGTATTCAAGTGTCAGTGTCTGTGGCTGGCAATACTGATTTACTTGGCATTGTTGTCTCCATTTCATGCATATTTCTGCATACACAAGGTGTAAGTCCTGCATTACAGTTCACCTAGGTGACAAATGGGTAAAACTGTCAACAAAAAATTGTAAACGTAAATATTGCAATGTCTTTTAATTGACACAAAGGTAAAATTATTGCTAAAATATTAGATCTATTGTCTTTACTTTCTTTCTATTATGAATACTGAATAAACATCCAGCCTGCATGATGCTAATACCCCTAAATTCTTCTACAAATAGTACTGTAATGACAGTATTGTTCGAACTTTTTAAGATATACTTACTTCTACAAATAACTCCTGGAACTGGGAACCAACTGCAGAATAAAACTGGAACAAACTAATGGAACAAACTGCAAACACGGCTGGAACAAACTGCTGTGGCAGACTGCCAAGTTATTTAAGGTTCTTCCGCAAATTGAAATTAGAAATTCATGTGAAAAATCAGAATCCTCGAAACAGTTTCGAAATGCAATGACACAAAAAATATATGATAAAAGTTTAAAAGATATATCTGTAGGTAAACTTGCGAGCATGAAAGCTACGTTGAACCCCATCTCCACAGTGCTTTGGAAGAAATGAGTGAACATTTTTGGTGCAAAATTTTTTGGTATCGTATGCAACCTAAAATTTCTTTTAAAAATTTACTTTCAAAACAAAGAAATGCCAAATAGTGCACACGAGCGTTACTTTTTCAAGAAAAAAGTCGTTAAACATTCTAATGCGCAAAACACGTGCACAGTTTTTTCTAAAATATTTCGCCGCCATGTTTTTTTCAAGGAATTTAAATATATGATTGTTCTTTTACCTCAGATTTCCTTACTGAAATATATATGGGCCCCCTTATTCATTGTTAGAGATATCCATTTAGTATAGTTTAGCACTGCCCGACTCCCTTTATCTGTTACCGATCCTTTACATTTAAAAAATAAACGCAATGTGTTTAAAGATGTTTTTCGCTTTACACACCACCTTTGGACAAAAAGGCGTTTCACTTAAATGTGTAAGCATCCGCTGGCAAAATATTATTGAAAAGATTTGGAACTTTTCTAAAATAAAGTTCAATTTCAATCATTTTCAAAAACTGGAAAAATTGCACATTGTGTTGAATACTAAATAAAACAAAAATCCCCAAATAAACCATTTTAGAACTTTTCCGGAATATAAGTTTCAGCCGAACAACGCATTTCGGATGACACAAAACTGGTTTCCTTTTTTAAAGTTTGTAACGTGTCAAAGTTCACCTGAGGGCATTGCTGAAAAAGTTAAAAGTGCTTACTTGTTTCAGTTTTACATCCTGTAAAAAACGATCAACCCTTTTAACTTTAAATGCATAGATGTTCTAAAAAATTATTCCAATATCAAAAACCGTCCCATCTTTTCCGTGATAAATAAAACGAAGCAAATTTAACTATTTGTTTACACTTTAACCCTGTGAAATTAAAGGCATGTACTATCACGAGACTCCGTGCATTTTGAAACTCGTGGTGAATAACTGAATTTACTTTAAAGTATGGTGTCTCAGTTGAGCCAGTTATTTGTTTATTTCAGAGAACATACATTAAAGAAGTGTTTATGAGATTATGGGATTTGTACGAATATTTTCTAGTCTGCTTTATTTAACGACGATAGAAAACAAGTGTGCACTCGGCAAATGCAAGTATAAAACTAGTATACTGAAAACTGATCCAATGTTGTAATTTTCAGAAAGATAAAAAAGGCTCGTTTATCCTTGGTTTCATAGACGTCTTAGTACTGGACGCTGCTTTTGCTGTCAACACCGCAGTAATCACTAATGTAAAGTCGTGTCCATTCTATCCTGAATTTTCAATACACATTTAATTCAGTTTAAATCTAGAAAGTGTGAAAAATTTTTCGTTGTTTAACGAGAAGCAAGAAACAGAAGGTTACTTTTGAGATACTGCTGATTTTAATCATCAGGTTTTTGCGTGAGAAGTTCAACTGATTGCATTTTGTAAAATGTTTCGTAGTTATCTACAATTGTATACAAAATGGGATTACCTCCTAACCATATTTGGCTGTACATTTTTTCTGCGATTTTTTCTCACTGTGTTTTTTAAAAACATGCTGCATAAATTCTCATATTGTATAAAAAGTCGATAGATCAAATTGGTTTAGTTTACGACGCATGAAACATCTAATAAGGAATTTAATATACACATCGAATTGTCCCGGACCAGTATGCGAATACTGTGGCCGAATGTTTCAAAGATTGTCTAAAATATTGCATATATCATGATAAAGCAAATATTTTTATGTTTTTTATATTTATAGATATACAAACACGTTTGTGGAGAAAGTTACGTTAAGTATTTCCCGGGAGTTACAGAGGGGGTGCCGAAAATTCTATTTTTCCACATTTTTTTTTCCGTGAGATAAGCAGCGCGTAAGTACATAAATTCCGCTTAATAAAAATTAAACCTTATGATACTAGCACAATCCCTTTAAAAGAATTTTGGATCGTTGCTAAATCTTGTTACATTAAGTCTGAGACTTGTCTTACAATTTTAGGCAGTCTGGGACACCATACGTAAAAAAATCATTGCCCGCACATTGCATCTACTTTTATGTATGCTGAAAATAGCAATTTTGTACAGATTTATTTCGTTTTAATACATAGGTGGTTTAGATTTGAAAAAAGTTTTGTACTAAGTTTAGTTCTATTCAGTAAGACAATTCTCCTATGCACTAATTGAAACTTTTTAACTAACTTTTGCCATTCATGAATTTTTAAAAAAGTATTTTGAAAGGATTTATAAATCTAACCAAAAATTTGGAAAAATACAGGTAAAATATCTTCTTTGTTTATTTCCAAATTTTAGTTTTACTTTTTATACACCTTCTTTTAGTTCAAGTCTTGCAAACTGAGCTGTTTTTGTACTCTGGAACAGCTGCATTTGAAAGCTTTTGTTCACTATATTTTCACACCTCAAATGAAGGTCACTCTAAATTCAAGATGGCGGAAGTACCTTAAGAATTCCTTGATCCGTGTTTAAGTTACACCTCGGACAAACTCACACGGACGGAAGAACGGACAGGCACATGCACATACACCAAACCGCCATGGTGACAACTATGTCGAGCTCACTGCCAGAGGGCCTGACAAAAAGTGATGTAACATTATACAATGTACTTACAATAAGTCCATGTCGTGTACAGCAGTAACCTAGATGATACGGTTATTGATTTCTTCATACTCGTTGATCGTCATCAGGTATCATGCGTTACTGGTAAACACAGGTATAGCAAGGTCACGTGTGATAAAGATGTAAACATCATGACTGCTGCAATATTATTGGTGGGGTAACTACTTATCATTAACATTCACTATAACACTATAAGTTATAAAATATACAAAAATAAACATAGAGTAAATATATCTATCAAGATTTTGTTAATATAAACTTTCAAATCACTTGCCCTGATTATTTAAAACAAATGTATTAACTTTTATGAGCAAATTTCAATGATTAGATTACTCATATAAATTAACAAGCTTTACAAGAAATTTAAAATTGCAGTTTCTATAAATTCTGTAATCAAAATTTAAAACCTTGATGAGTATAACTACCAGAGTAGGAGACATGTTAAGGAGAGATCTCTGCAGCTGAATCTGACCATTGTCACCATGGATACAGAATGTCTCTTCACAGCCACTATTTGTGTCTCCAGTCAAAGAGTATGTCAAATAATCCTGGAAAGAAATTTTGTAACACTATTTTAGGGATATACTGAAAACTGAAGAGGTTACTAAGTCATCTTATGACAATATATTTATATCCTGTAAAGTACAATTTATTTCAAAACATTTTGCTTAACATCAATAAATGACCTGTTCACAAATTAAGATTGTAGAACTTTTTTTACAAATTTTTTTACGATTTTCATTTGATGTAAATTCATAAAAATACAATTTAAGAACTAAAATTATAGCTTCACATTAGTGCAAAACCCGAGTTTATCCCAAATTAATTCAAAAGCCCCTTCTTTGATGGCAAAAAAGGGCCTGAGCAAGGAAAAACCCAAAAAACCCTTTTAAACCCTTTAACCTCTGCATGACCTTGCCCTTTGGGCTAGAGGCAAATTTGCGGATGACCGGGGTCAGTTGTTCAAAATTTTAACCCGCTGTTAAAAAAAATGCTGTTAAAATTTTTGATTCAAAACACTAGCCTTGGGGGGGAAACACTAGTATATATTTTGTTTTTCATTTAAAAAATTTTAAAAATTTTCAAAATTCTTAACTCAAAATTGTTTTTCAAAGTCTTCTAAAATGTCGAAAACAAACCCAAAAATTTAATCAACGTTGTTTAAATCCCATGTTAAAGTTAAAACAACGGGGCCGTTGTCTCTTACATTGGGGTAGGAGCAGTTTTAACTTGGGGGGGGGGGGGGGGGGGGAAACCTTTTCCACCGGGGTGGGGGGGGGGGGGGGGAAAGGGTTTTGGAAAAAAGAACCCTGTGCATTATTCTACAAATTCCCAAAAACCCTTGTAAAGGGCCCGGGCCCCCCCCCCCCCCCCTCCACCCACCCATCAAAGCTTCTATTTTTTAGCAATCTTGAGTTATTTGATATAAACATAGCTAGGGGACTGAACTTCTTAAAGGGGTAGGGTTTCCTTGTTACAAGGGTAAATTCAAATTAGCTGACCGCAGCTTCTTTTTTATTTCGGGAATAGAGTTTTAACTCTAAATCTCAATTTTTTTTGTCCTGCCCCTTTTTGTTCAATTTTTTTTCCAGGTTTAAAAAAAATGATCCCCCAAGGTATTTCATATTGAAAGAAAAGGAAAAAAACGGAATTTAACCTTTTTAGGTATTTTAGTTTTATTGATATCCGTAAATCGCATAATTGATAATGTTACTAAAAGCACAAACTTTTTTAATATAAGCTTAAAAATTTTAAACCGGGCTCGTTTTTCCCTGGTAAGCATTTTTTTCTCATTTTTAAACAACTATGTATAAAAAAGGGTTTTTGACGCTTTATGCCTTTTTAATGACAACATGAAATTGGTAAAAACATTAGCAAAATACCAACCTTTTTCATGGTACCCTATTTTTCTTTAAGTTAAAGAAACCTGGCAACAGGATGTTTAAAAAGCTTTTTTCTTGTTTTTTTTTGTAAAACTTAAAAAGTATTGAAAAAGATTTTTTTTCTAGTTGATTAGCATTTAAAACTATTAATTTTTTAACGTAAATCATTTTTCGTGTTATTTCATTTATTCAAAAAATTTCACAGTTAAATACTTACGCAATCCCTCGTTTGGAATTTTCATGGGAAAAACGTTCAGCATGCTGCTTTTTCTCATGGATTTTGTTCCAAAAAGAAAAAAAAAAGCCCAGCTGGTTTCTTAAAAAACCAGTTCAACGCTTTTTAAATTTTACATTTTAAAACAAGGGCACGGGCTTCGTTCCTGGAACTCAAATTTAAACAAAAATCACAATTTTCTACTGAAATTTGAACAAATTTTGATCTAGTTTTAGTACATAAGTAAATTAACACGGGGAACCCGAAAAAAGGTATTACAATCAAAATGCTATATATTTTTTTGAAAATGCCGAACAAGTAACCTTTCACCAAATATTTCCAAATAACTTGTTTATCCATCCATTTTTTTTATATTTCCCCATAACATTTCAATATAACCACATAAAAGAAGAAATATTGAATTTATTTAGACAAAAGACTCATAAAAAATTTTTCACAAAAAATGGGTTTTTCGAAAAAGTTAAAATAAAGAAAATGCACAGAATTACATATTTCAAGAAAAAGTATTAAATTTTGCGCGGGAAATGACACGAACGCATACGCCAAAACGTCTTTTAAGGCAACATTTTTTTGAAGCGTTTCTGCGGCAATTTACACATTTTTGCTTATTAAACCATAAAAATCAATCGAAGACAGGTTCAGATTTTTTTTCAAAAAATGAAATTTCAAAAAACATTTATTGTCGTAAAAATCGTCGTAAACCATGTTTGCTTCCGGGGGGACATGGCACTACAAATTAAAGGTAACCTACCCTTAAACATCTAACAGTCATATTTTCTATTGTTCTAAAAAAAAAGGTGCCATTTTTTCATTCTTTTGTCAAGCCTGGACATACAAACAATAAGCCGCATTTGTCAAAATTTAAAAACTTTATCATGACTCACAGTACATTAGGGTTCTAATTGACCAATCAGGAGCTCATTTTCGAGACCTGCATTTCCACTTGGGATTATCAAGTAATTTACAATAACATATATACTTTTAAAATAAAATCACACTAATTTGAAATCAAAATAAATTTTTTTATGCACATGCCCCCGATGATGCACAAACAACCAAACTTTAAGTTTCACTAATAAAAATTCGATTTAATCCTTTTTTTTTATTAAAAATTTGAGATTTTTTCACAGGGACAGATAATCCCATAAAATGTAACATACCCCGTGAAATTTAGTATCATTCCCCATGTTTTGGACATGTTAAAATTTGAATTTGGGAAAAAAGTTGTGGAAAAATCATTTCCTTGAATGGGCAAAAGAAAAAAACAAAAAAACAAAAGTTTAAAAAAAGCTTTTTAAAAGTTAGGCCTACATAGATTTTTAGACGCTCAAACAATTGCGCTCAATGATATATTATTTTTATAAAAAGGTAATCAACAAACCTTGGGGTTGGCCATACAGATTTCAGTATCAATACGGGGAAAAGACAAGTCGAAACAAAGAAGGCCAAAAGCAAATCAAAACAGGTTGAAAAAAAATTATATTTTGTAATAAAAAGTTTTTTGACAGAAGTTATATCTCTTTTTCCAAAAAATTGGAGGGGCCACCCCCCCCCCCCGCTCCCAGCTTTGTGGGGCCCGCCCCCCCTGGCCCCCCCCCCCCCCCCCCCCCTTAAGCCCAGTCTTAAAGAGGAATTTAGTGATTTAATTCAAAAATTCCCCATAATGGCAGATTGTGAACCCGGCATCAAACAGACCCGTTAATCTTTTTCTTAAATCGACCTTACCCGGAGCTAGTGTTGGGGCTTGTGCATGGCAAAAGTCTCATTTATGGTTTTACGCAAAGTTTAACCCTTTTTATGCGACCGACTGTACAAAAATTTTTGGGGCCGTGTAGGGCATGATCAGTCTGCCAATTTAGCGCCATTTAGCCATATCTTTTTTGAAAAACCCCTTTTTAAATGTTTAAGGTAGAAATACGAAGTAGAGTTTTC